>NC_061112.1:11460026-11742381 GCF_002878395.1 Capsicum annuum | reverse complement strand
CCCACATCCGAAGATGTGGGTCAGTACCATGGAAAGAAACCGAGTATATGGGGGTGTATGAAGTTTTATAAACATCATTATCATAAATATTTATAAGAAATATATAGGATGTATGAAAGACTCACATAGCCCGAAGAAAATCATCATAATCATGAGAGGATGAAATAAGTACAATAACAAATGTGAGTCATCATATAATTTGTCAATCACTTTCAGTTCATCACGAATATCAATTCTCATAATGTAAATATCATTTAAATATTTTGAAAGAATAACTTTCACAATTCCACTTTCAAATCACTTCACCATTCACCAAAGATACAAGGAAACACATACATGCTGGGAGATCCTATAACTGACATAAACCATGTGAGCTACATGGAGTCCAACGTACAACCCACGTTGGGGAGAGCCATCCTATCCTTTCCATCGGAGTAGGACTATAGATATCAAATCCACATTAACTAGTGATCACTATATAAATAAGCCTCAGGCTCACTCCTATGGGGGAACAAAGTTCTAGAGAACTAAGGTCGCTTTATACCTCCTACTCGGTGCTATAGATTTCTCCCAGACTTAGCTCAGATCATTTCAAAGACAATCCATAACAAAACAATTTCAGTAATATATAAATATACATCGGGAGCCATCATGCTTCCCTTCTATCAAAATCAACCACGTTGTAGATTTCTTTCACACTCGAGTTCAAAATAACTCCATTAAGACCAAAATGTCAACTCATTCAAAATATCTCAAATATTCAACATCAACGTGCTTATAACACACAGTTTCTAAAAAAACACAATTTTTAATTGGGATTCACGACCTAAATATGAAAATCATGATAAATATCGTTCAAGATTCATGCTTTATATCTCCACACATGTAAATTCATCTTTGAAAATCATAAACATCAGGATTTCATAATAATAATCATAAGATATGGGTTCATGCTTCAAATTTGTAAAAGTCAAATAAAAATCATGCCTTTGTAAAGAAAATTACTTTTGGGCACAAGAACGAAAGAAAGTTCTTGTTGATAACCCCCACATACCTTGAATGATGAACTTTAGATCTATACTCATTTTTGAGATGTTAATCGTGCCTTTAAATGATGGTTCTTGGAGTTCTTGAACTAGGAACTTGGAATCTTGAATAAATTTGCAGAATTAATTGTGAACTTTAGAGGTTCTTGAAGTTGGATGTAGGAGCTTAGGGTTTCCTTTTTGAGGCAATTTGTTGAAATATAACATATAATGCTTCTAATAGACTTTAATATAGGGTTTGGACGGATTTTGGGTGAGGGTGAATGACCAAAACGCCCCTAAAAATCAAATAATTCTCGAATTTGTCCTTTGGTGGACTATTTTGATAGTCTGAAGTAGATCAACTATAATATTTTACTCTGATATCCAAATTGGATGAAGAAATTTTCATTAGAAAGAGGACTCTCATATCTTTCCGTTTATATATAGTATCTCACCCAAATCATTATGTACGAGGAGTTATGATCATTTGAAGTTGACCTAAAAATTTACTTTTGATAGGATTAAGTAGATCGACCATAATTTTTTGCTCCAATAGAAAAATTGGATGAAACCAATTTCATTGGAAAGAGGACTCGTAGAGCTTTCCATTGATATGTAGTATATCACACAGATCATTATGTACAAGGAGTTATGATCGGTTAAAGTTGGAGTAAAAAATACGCCAGGCCTCAGTACTTTTTCCTGCACGTTTTACTGTTCACTACTATTCACGGTTCGACCGGAATGTTCATAAATCATCGCTCGGGTGTCCATTTAGGATGATCCACATATCTTTGGAAAGCTTATTTGATACTCTACGCAATGGTGGGTCATAATATAAGACATTCCACACGAAAAAATTTATAATTCATTCTAGAAGATAGAACCCAACACATTTAGCATAAAATTTCAACGAAAAATTTCCCGGGGTATTACATCATCCCCATTTAGAAGCATTCATCCTCGAATGATGATAGACATGCTAGGATTAGATAGGGAATAGAGAATACAGCTGAAACCATTCGTTAGACTCATCACAACATTGTTTCTCACTCCAAATGCAACATAGAATGCATAAATTCAAGATACTACAGCTGAACACATAATAAATGACAGCTGAACTGTTGTAACTTTTATCAAAAGTGCATGATTTTCAAAAGAACGGTACCTAGGCTTGATTGATGTTCACAAAAAATAGGTGCAGGTACTTGGATCGCATATCCGCCACAGCTTCCCAAGTTGCACCCTCAACAGATTGGTTTCGCCACAACACCTTGACCAAGGGAACTTCTTTGTTCCTTAGTCTTCAGACACTGAAATCAAGAATCTCAACAGGAATCACATCAAAAGAATGATTTTCTTAAATGTCAGCACTCACAGAGGAGTCCACTACCATAGCATCGCTAATATACTTTATAAGCATGGAGACATGGAATATTGGATGAACAGAGGACAACTCGGAAGGCAACTCGACCTCATAAACTACCTTACCAACACAGCTAAGAATTTTGTAAAGACCAACATAAAGGGGACTAAGCTTCCCCTTCTTTCCGAATATCGTCACCCCCCTCATGGGTGAAATTATCAGATACACTAAGTCACCAACTTCAAACTCAAGGTCTCTCCTTCTAACATCCGCATATGACTTCTGACAACTCTACGCAGTTTTCAACCTTTCCAGAATCAACTTAACTTTTTCCATAGCCTCAAATACCAAATTAGGACCACTCACAGCTGCTTCACCCACCTCGAACCAACCTATGTGTGATCTACACTTCCTCCTATATAAGGCTTCAAACAGAGCCATGCCAATACTAGAGTGGAAACTGTTATTGTAAGGAAACTCTATCAACGGTAAGTGATCATCCCAACTTCCCTTAAAGTCAAGTGTACAAACTCTCAACATATCTTCTAAGGTCTGGATGATCCGCTCAGCCTGACCATCGGTCTGCGGATAAAAAGTAGAACTCAAAAGCACTTGGGTACCAAGACCCTTCTGAAAAGCTTTCCCAAATTACGAAGTGAACTGAGTACCCCTATCCAAAATGATAGACAAGGGAACTCCGTTTAGTCTGCCTAGCTCTCAAATATACAATTTAGCGTAATCCTCACAGTATATGAAGTATGAAGAGGCAAGAAATGAGCAGACTTTGTCAACCTATCAACCTCAACCCACATTGAATCATGATAGCTTCGAAAAGGAGGTAAACCAATCACGAAGTCCATATTTATCTCTTCCCACTTCCCGGTGGGAATACTAAACTCTTGCATCATACCATCAGGTCTTTGGTGTTCAACCTTAACCTATTGGCATATTGCACACTTAGCTATAAACGCTGCTATATCTTTCTTTATGCCACTCCACCAATAGATTTCTCGCAAGTCTCGGTACATCTTGGTGGCACCAGGATGAATAGAATATCCCGCCCCGTGCACTTCATCTAGAATCCTCTGTCTCAGATCATCAACATTTGGGACACATAATCTACCCTGCAATCTCAACACACTATCTCCCCCTCCTTGGGAGAAAACCTCTACTTTTTGGTCCTTGACTGACTCCTTCAGTCTGACCAAACAAGTATATAAGTATTGCTTTTCCTTCACTTCCAAAACCAAGGAGGATTCGGAACTAGTCTGAACCCCTATACGACCTTCAGTAGAGTCAAACAACCTAACCCCCAATCTAGCCAAATGATGTACATCACTAGCCAACTCTTTCTTACCTTCTACCACATGCGAAACACTACCCATGGACACTCCACTTAGGGCATCCGCCACAACATTGTCCTTTCCCGGATGGTACAACACACTTATATCATAGTTCTTTAATAATTCTAACCATTGTCTCTGCCTAAGATTCAATTCTATATGGGTAAACACATACTGCAAACTCTTATGATCAGTGAAAACATCAACATGGACATCATACAAATAGTGTCTCCAGATTTTCAAAGCAAACACAACAACAGCCAACTTAAGGTCACGGGTGGGGCAATTTTTCTCATGGGGTTTCAACTATCCAGAAGCATAAGCTATCACCTTACCCTTCCACATCAATATGCAACCCAACCCAACTCTCGAAGCATCACAGTACACCGCAAAACCATCAACACCATCAGGCAAAGTCAAAACAGGGGATGAAGTGAGTCGAGTCTTCAACTCCTAAAAACTCTTCTCACAAGATTGAGACCACAAGAACTTCACCTTTTTTAGGTCAACCGAGTCATAAGAGACGCTATAGAAGAGAAACCCTCAACAAAACGGCAGTAATAGCCAGCTAAACCCAAGAAACTTAGGATATCAGTCAGAGAAATAGGTCTAGGCTAATTTCTAACAGCTTCGGTCTTTTGGGGATCAACTCTAATACCTTCAGAAGAAATGATATGACCTAGAAAAGCAACTGACCTTAGCAAAAACTCATACTTACTAAACTTGGCAAACAACTTGTGATCTCTAAGGGTTTGCAAGATAGTTCGGAGATGATTAGAATATTCATCCTCACTACGGGAGTACACCAGTAAATCATCGATGAACACTATGACAACCATATCCAGATATGGTCTGAACACTCAATTTGTGAGGTCCATGAAAGCTGCTGGGGCATTAGTTAACCCGAAAGACATAACAAAAAACTCAAAATAGCCATAATGAGTTCGAAAAGCGGTTTTTGAGATGTCACACTTCCTAACTTTGAGTTGATGGTAGCTGGAACGAAGGTCTATCTTTGAGAAATAAATAAAACCAGCGAGCCATTAAGACATGCCCCAACTGACTCATACTCAGTAATTAAATGTAAACAATTTTGTGAAACCAATATCAGACATCACGTCCTCGAAACATGAGGACTCACCAACACAGAGGATGTAGAACAGCATGCCTGAAAAATCATTGTCGAACCTGGAATTGAGCACCTAAACCTACATTCCAAGAAAATGTAGCCCACATCCAAAGATGTAGGTCTGTAGCATAGAAAGGAACCGAGTATATGGGGGTGTATGCAGTTTTATAAACATCATCATCATAAATATTTATAAGAAATATGCAGGATGTATGAAAGACACACATAGCCTGAAGAAAATCATCATAATCATGAAAGGATAAAATAAGTACAATAACAAATGTGAGTCATCATATAATTTGTCAATCACTTTCAGTTTATCAAGAATATCAATTCTCATAATGTAAATATCATTTAAATCTTTCAAAAGAATAACTTTAACAATTCCACTTTCAAATCACTTCACCATTCTCCATAGACACAAGGAAACACACACACGCTGGGAGATCCTATAACAGACATAAACCATCTGAGCTACATAGAGTCCAATGTACAACCCACATTGGGGAGAGCCGTCCTATCCTTGCCATCGGAGTAGGACTATCGATATCAAATCCACAAAAACTAGCGATCACTATATAAATTAGCCTCAGGCTCACTCTTACGAGGGCACGTAGTTCTAGGAAAGTAAGGTCACTTTATACCTCCCACTCGGTGCTAAAGATTTTTCTCGGACTTAGATCAGATCATTTCAAAGACAATCCATAACAAAGCAATTTCAGTAATATATAAATATATATTAGGAGCCACATGCTTTCCATCTATCAAAATCAACCACGTTGTGGATTTCTTTCACACTCGAGTTCAAAACAACTCCATTAAGACCAAAATGTCAAATCATTCAAAATATCTCAAATATTCAACATCAACGTGCTTATAACACACACTTTCTCAAAAAAAACACAATTTCCAATGGGGATTCACGACCCAAATATAAAAATCATGATAAATATCATTCAAGATTCATGCTTTACATCTCCACACACGTAAATTCATCTTTTAAAATCATAAACATCAAGATTTCATAATAGTCATCATACGATATGGGTTCATGCTTCAAATTCATAAAAATCATGGCTTTGTAAAGAAAATTACTTTTGGGCACAAGAACGAAAGAGAGTTCTTGTCGAAAACCCCTACATACCTTGAATAATGAACTTTAGATCGATACTCACTTTTGAGATATTAATCATGCCTTTGAATGATGCTTCTTGGAGTTCTTGAACTAGGAACTTGGAATCTTGAATAAATTTGAAGAATTAATGGTGAACTTTAGAGGTTCTTAAAGTTGGATGTAGGAGCTTAAGGTTTTCTTTTTGAGGGAATTTGATGAAATATAACATATAATGCTTCTAATAGGCTTAAGTATAGGTTTGGATGGATTTTGGGTGAGGTGGAATGACCAAAACGCCCCTAAAAATCAAATAATTCTCGAATCTGTCCTTCGGTGGATCATTATGTACAAGGATTTATGCTCATTTAAAATTTGAGAAAAAACATGCCAAGCGTCAGTACTTTTTCCTGCACGTTTTACTGTTCACTAATATTCACAGTTCGATCGGAATGTTCATAACTCATTGCTCGGGTGTCCGTTTTGGATGATCCACATATCGTTGGAAATATTATTTGATACTCTACGCAATGGTGGAAATAATCTAAGACATTCCGCATGGAAAAATTTATAATTCATTCTAGAAGATAGAACCCAACACGTTTACACACAAAATTTCAACGAAAAATTTCTCTGGGTATTACACTGTCACAATAGAATATTTATCTATTGCAATAGATTATAATTATGTTATAGTAGATAAATAATCTATTTCGAACAAAACAATACAGATCTTATCACAAACCCAACAGATAACTCATATGTTGATCTCTTGCTATAAATATTGGATTCAAATTATTCCTTAATCGTAGAAGTAATTTTTGAGAAGAAGAAATAGACAGAATAAAAATTAAATAAGAATTAAAATATTAAAGTGGATCAAACATAATTTTTTATTAAAAAATAAATAAAAATACATAGGTAACAGAAAAAAATCTAATTATTATTATTATTATCATCATCATCATCATCATCATCATCATCATCATTATTATTGCCAGTAGACCTATCTACAACCAGCAGCAGAAGCGCCCTCCTTATCTTGTGAATCTCCTGCAACATCCTTTCACTGACGGCAGCTAATTTCCACTATTGGTCATGGACTCGCTTTTGTAGTTTCTGCACGGCATCTCATAAAATAAAGACATCCCACACTGGATCAACCATATCTAAAACACACATGAACTGACAAAAAATGCAAAAAAAAAAGTAAAGAAAAGAACCTGAAAGTAATATAACGTATATTTACACAAAAAACAAAAACAAACTTGCCAGAGATAGGAAAAAGCTCTCAAGTCCTTGAAGAGAAGTAGTTGAAGGTGTAATGTGAAAGACAAGATCAATAAATAAATAAAGTGTAGTAGAATAAACGAGTAAGGGGGGAAATATTTATAGAGGATTGAATTTGAATGAGTTAGACAAAAAGGTGTGTCAATTATTCAAATTCATGTGTAGTCCCTCCTATTTGTATTAGTTAGACTTGACACACCCATTAAGAAAAATATTTATTAGGGTCTATTTTACTGAATTAGATTTTTTAATTATGCTTTAAAAATATATAAATTGATAATATGTTGCATTGAAAAGATGTGTTTGTTCACCTTCATTTGTTAATTATATTCAAACTAGTGACTTTTTGATTACTATGAAAAGTTATGACTTGATAAGTTATTACTTAATTAGTTCTTTTCAGTACCCATTTTTATTGAGTTGTGGCAACAAATTGTATATCTGTTGCATTAGATAACCCATCTGTGATAATAGATGAAACGAGTACGATCGCCCAGATGGACTTATGAGGGCGTATGTTAGACCCGAGACTTGGTGTGTGCAAATAAAGTGCAAAGGAGCACCTAAATAGACACCAAAACCATCCATACATAGCACTCTAAGGGCACTTATTGAAGCATTTGACTAAGGGGTTATTTTTGATATTTCATACTTTATTTTGTAATCTACTATAAATAAAATAATGTAGGATTTTAGTCATTATTTTTTGTTGAATATTGAAGTTGTAATACTTGAAACTCTCTCCTTTGTGAGAAAGGCCCCCATGGCCAAAATTTGTAACTAGGGAAATCAACATTGAGTGTGGATTCACTCGTGTTGGACTCAAGCTTGGAAACGTTGGATGCTTGGTAGATCGAGGTCACTCTTGTAACAAAGTAAGAGTTAGGTATTTGTTTTGTGTGATGTTAAAGGTCCAAGAGTGGAATAGGATTTTGGGTTTTCAAAATTATACCTTCAATTTGTGTGGCTATTTATCTTTTTACCTTCTTGTAATCTTATTTAGTGTTTGTGTTGAAATCTTGTGTTCTTGTTGTTATTGTTAAATCCGAATCTTGTGGCTTCTTGTTCATCATCTTATTTTGTTAATATAGTTTGTTGTCTGCTGATTTGGTGTAATAAATACCTTGTTATGTTCTTGTTATGGTGTTCTTGGGAAGCCGAGACTTGTCTCGAAATGGGTTCATGGATTTCTTCCATTGTGTGGACTAATTTTGGACTCATTTCGTGTTTCCGTTGCCATTCCCGTGTCATTTGGTATCAGATCATGGATTGATCTTTTTCCCACAAGATCAATCTTTGGCTTTTTAGGTGAAAAATAAAAATAAAAATTGTTAAAAAAATGTTGTAATATGAAAATTCCAGAAAAATAACAATCAGTCCATTTTGTGTTCTTGGCTGAAAATTGTGTTCTTGTTGTGTATTGTCCAATATGTTTACTTGTCTTTGTTGTCTCTAAGTTTTATTTTTGTTACTCACTAACAAGTTGAGTCTATATCTTAGATTTGAGCTTGAAATGTTGATGTTGTTAATATGAACAAAGTGTGGCCAATTGTTGTTGGCATTATTGTTGCGGGTTCGAGACTTGAACGTGTGATGTGTTGTTGGTTCATGTTTTGAACTTGTATTGTGGATATTGTGTTGTGGAATTTAAGCTTGGGAAGTTGTTGTTGTTGTTTGAGAGGTCCAACTTGAACCTTAGAACTTCAAGACTCAAAGTTTGTGTTCTTGGTGATCATCGCCATCTCCATCTATTGTTGGAAAAAAATGGTTGTTGATCTTAGAAGTTGGAGAAAAAGAGTGTGTATTATGTTAGTTTTGCAAGACATAGATCCACGTTTCAAGGTGTAGTATTTGTGACTCAAAGACTTTTCCTACACACTATAAAAACTTTACATCACTTCTCAACCATTTTCCCATAAAACAAGGGTCCATGTTTTAAGGAAAAGAATTACAAAAGTCAAGTCTTGAAATTTGAAACTTGAAAAAAGGATCCAAGACTTATTCTTCCCTCCGGCAGGCCACCTCATCCTTCAGGAAGCTCTTGGAACATGGTGTTTGGACAAGGGAAGTTGGATTTTGTGGGATAAGTTTAGGTAACAATTGTCGTAGCCTTTCCACGTGCCATTTCATTTCTTCAATATTATCATTGATGCGATCAAATGTGGCATCGAGATTAGTGGAAGCCATGGTACCAAAAGCAAAGGACAACATCAAACAACAACCAAACTTGTTTTCTCAAAAATGCCTCACCACACTCTCACTCTTGATTTTTACCTCACATTTGATTTCACAAGCGTTGAAAGTCGGCTTCTACTTCGCGAGTGATTGAGGGTCGAGACTACTCTTGCCCAGAATAGATTTTCATTTGAGTTGACTGAAAAGAAATACTGTTTATGGATTCATAAAAGAGAAAAAAAAAGCACACAACAAATGCTAAACATGAATGAACAAACACAAAGACTAACTAAAAATCAAGTAGATGAGTACTAATTTGCAAATTAGTATTGGAACCAACAAGTGAAAGCACAGAACAATAAAAAGAAGCTAAGAATAAAATTGATACGGGAATGGCAATGGAAACACGTCTTGAGAAAAAGGCTCCAAGACTTATTCTTTCCTCCTTAAAACAAATTTCACCAATCAAATTAGAATTGGTCAAGACTTGGACTTTGGAAAATAAAAATTATAGAAACCGCAATCAATACATGGCTGCCACATCATCAAGTTACTGTTCATGCATCAAATTTTGGCTCAAATTTCAGATTTTCTTAGTTTCTTTTTATCGTTCCGTAGTTTCGCTTGTTGGTTCCAATACTAATTGAAAAACTAGTACCCATCTACTAGATTGTTTGTTAGTCTTTGTGTTCGTTCATTCGTGTTTAGCATTTGTTGTGTACTTTTTTTTCTCTTTTGTGAATTCATTGTGTCTTAGTGGTTCAAGTCCATAAACAATATTTATTTTGAGTCAACTCAAATGAAAATCTATTCCGTGCAAGAGTAGACTCGACCGTCAATCACTCACGAGGTAGAACCCGACTTTCAACACTTGTGAAACCAAGTGTGAGGTAAAAATCAAGAGTCAGAGTGTGGTGTGGCATTTTTTTGTTTGTTGTTTTCCTTTTCTTTAGGTACCATGTCTTCCACTAATATCGATGCCACATTTGATTGCATCAATTATGATATTGAAGAAATGAAATGGCATGTGGAAAGGCTACGCCAATTATTACCTAAACTTATCCCACAAAATCCAACTTCACTTGTCCAAACGCCGTGTCCTGAGAGCTTTCCGAAGGAAGAGGTGGGCTGCCCCAACCCACACCAAGGTAAAGAGGAGATTGAAACATATTTGGTACTTGATAGTGAACTTATAGAAAGTGAAGCACTTGCTAGTTCTAAATCTGTTCGTGAGATAGATCATGCTCTCTTTAGGTTTAATATTTTATTTGAAGATGATATAAACACTCCTAATGAACCGAGTGGTGAAAATGATGGTATAGATTGCCTTAAAGGCTATAGCCAATATGCTTACCCACTATGGTGTGACAACATTCCTCCTAAAGATAGAAATCTCTTCTTGGAAGATGATAGTACTCTTTTGGGCAAGGAATGTATAGTCTAGGAAATAAGTATTCTTGGTAGTAATCTTGGTGTTCATGATGATCAATTTACTCTTAAATGTAGTTCACTACTTGGGCATGTGAATGAAGTGCTTAAAAATTCGTAAGTTAGTGATGGTGTTTATAGAATTGATCTTGATAATGCGCATGACTCTTTAAACATTTTTTGTGGTAAAAACATTGCGATTAATTTTGTTCATAGAGATCATGTATATAAAAATATTTTTGTATGTGAATGTGGGAGTGACATTCTAGGGGAAGGAAGGTATATCGTTGGCTTAAGCCCTTGGCTAATTCTTCCATTTGATTCCAGTACCATCTTAGGGTGGGAAAGGATAACTCTCGGCCTATTTTTAATTTGTTTTGGTATTTATCCGAGCCACTTCCTTTGTTATATTTGTACTAATATTTTCATGTTTAATACAAAGGATTCATGGATATACTTTAAATTTGTTCCCCCTTAGAATGGCATATTAATGTGTTTATTTTTTCTAACCCTAACCCTCATGTCATGAGGATGTGTGCTTGTTTGTCTTCTCTTAATTTTGTAAGGTACGAATTTGAGGTTGAGTCCTTTTCAAGAAGGGGAGGATGGTACGAGTACTATCGCATAGATGGACTTATGAGGGTGTATGTTAGACCCGAGACTTGGTTTGTGCAAATAAAGTGCAAAGGAGAACCTAAATTGACACCAACACCATCCATACATAGCACTCAAAAGGCGCCTATTAAAGCATTTGACCAAGGGGTCATTTTGGATATTTCACACTTTATTTTGAACCTACTATAAATAGAATAATATAGGGTTTTAGTCATTAGTTTTTGTTGAATATTGAAGTTGTAACACTTGAAACTCTCTCTCTTGTGAGAAAGGCCCCCATGGCCGAAACTTGTAAGTAGGGAAATCAACATAGAGTATGGATTCACTCGTGTTGGACTCATGCTTGGAAATATTGGATGCTTGGTAGATCGAGGTCACTCTTGTGCCAACGTAAGAGTTAGGTATTTGTTATGTGTGATGCTAAAGGTCCAAGAGTGGAATAGGCTTTTGGGCTTTTGAGATTATACCTTCAATTTGTCTAGCTATTTATCCTTTTACCTTCTTGTAATCTTGTTTAGTGTTTGTGTTGTAATTTGTGTTTTTGTTGGTATTGTTAAATCCGAATCTTGTGTATTCTTGTTAATCATCTTATGTTGTTAATCTAGTTAGTTGTCCGTTGATTTGGTGTAATAAATACCGTGTTATCTTCTTTTTATGGTGTTCTTGAGAAGCCGAGACTTGTCTCCAATAGGGTTTACGGATTTCTTCCATTTTGTGGACTGTTTCTGGAATGATTTCGTATTTTCGTTGCCATTCCCGTATCAATAGATATACCATTTGTTGCAACAAATCGACAATCTGTGGCATCAGATAATATATTTGTTGCAACATATATCTTTTTTAATAATCATCATATCTGTATCTTTTAATCCAATTTTTTTGACTTTTTTATTGTATAAATTAAAAAATAGATTTAAAAGCAAAAATGTCAATTTATATATTCAGTAACTATTTTTATTGAGTTGTGGCAACAGATTATATATCTGTTGTATCAGATAACCCATCCGTAATAACATATAATCTATTTGTTGCAACAAATCGATAATCTGTTGCATTAGATAACCTATTTATTGAACATATAAGCTATCCTTTTTTAATAATCATCAATCTTTAATCCAAATTTAGTGACCTTTTTATTATATAAATTAAAAAAATAGATTTAAAAATAAATATGTGAAAAAGTCATGATTTGTTACTAAAATTAAATAGCCATTTTTTTATGATTATAAATTATGTTTATCATTTATTTTGTAATTTTATGAACTATTTTTCATATGAAATAATCAAAAAGTCATGACTAAAGACTTTTCACCCTCTCAATAATAATAATATCCCCTTTTTTAGTAATAATTGCCTGTTGCAACATATGGTTCAGCCGTTGCCACAAACGCTCAATCCCTTCCTCTAACCGTCGACTGATTGAGAACAAGGAATTGACAGAATGAAAATTAAATATTAAATAATAATTAAAAATACAAAGTCAACCAAGATTTTTGAATCCCTTAGGCAGATCCGATATAAAAAGGAAAAATACATATGCTAAAAGAAAAAAACATAACCTATTTATTATTACTACTACTATTATTATCATTATCATTATTATAAGTATTACTATTGCTACTTTCATTGTCTGAAGTACAATTTTCATCTGGCAGCAGCAGGACCCTTCTCAGCCTTGCTCTAAAGTTGGGTAAATCCCTCTGGAGTTCATGATACTGCCTTCGAAGTTCCCGGAAGGACTCGATATAAATCTTCTTGTACGAATCAAAATCATCCTTATCTGAAAGTGTAGTAGTAGAATGAAAAAGTAAGGAGGGACCTATTTATAAAGGAAGGGATTAGTCAAAAAGCCACGACTACTCGTTCCTTAATTAAATAAAACTACTAGATGGGTAATCTATTGCAAAATACATTCTATTTGTTAGATAATTACCAAAATATTGAAACTGTTGCAACAGATGCATAGATCTGTTTGTTTTTTTGAACAGATAAGTCATATGTTGCAATAGATTGATCATCTATATTAATAGATGTCTATAACTATTTGATAATTTTAACAGCTTCGTGATCGGGAGTTAAGCCATAGACGGGATATGAAGAATAAGGTGTGTGTAGATATATGGATCCACTATCATGTGTGGGAGTTAAGTATTACTGATAAGGTCATCACGACAATACACACAATGTACAATGTTTTCGTGAATGCAGTTTTTAACTAATTAGGCACTGATCATTAAACAAGATCCTGCATTGTACAGTTAAGTTTGATGGGTTCAAATTGATAAGGCCGAGGTCCCCTAATAATTGTGTCAATAGCCTGTTATGAATTACTAAAGGTTGTTGCTCATATTTATGCATGTCAAGTTTTGAGAAGGGAATAATATTTGGTGTCATTGTAAAGATCTAATAGAGATTGGACTTAACTTTAAGTGTGCATTGGACTCTGAGAAGGCCTTCGAAGCCTCATACTGCATCAAATAAGAACGAAAAATTAATAGAAATTCTCCTGGCCCAAATTTATATAGAAGGGTTATTTTAGAAGATGATTATACGCCAGAAGAAGCTGAAGGAGAGTGCCTGCGAGGGAAAGGGGACTTGATGAAAGACTATATCATCTGAAAGCTACTTGAAGAGGAGACATATGGTAGCAAGGAACTTCTAGCAAATTTGACTGATAAAATTAACTTAAAACATGAGAAATCTGCATCAAGCGTAAATATGAAAGTCTATCTAGTAATGTAAATTCGTCTGTTATTTCTCTAAAAAAAATGATGCAGATGGACACTTTGCTAAGGAGATGCGACTAGGAAGCATGGTCGGGATAATCACCTAGATAGAAAATAGCAGAAGACCAAGAAAATAGCATCGAGGATTGAAATGATGTACAGTGAGTCTAGAACACTTGCGCCAATAACAACTGCAGTTAAAATAAGGAATCTAAGCGAAGGCTAGAATTTATGAATTTTAAATTACATCCCATGCCTTCTTGTTTGCGGTTGCGATTAGGTCCACTACTGTTGATCTGTTTGGAACCAAAAACAAGATTGAAAGGCAGATTGAGTATCATTACTTCCTTAGCAATATGGTTAGTTGATTGTGTTTTCTTGCCTTAGCATTCTGTCTACATATCTTGGATAAGATCAGAGGCTTGATGTAGTATGTGAATCTTGATAATTTTCAAGTTGCCTCCAGCTTGCTAAGTTGGTATTCAATTTTTTTGTTGCCATCTTTGAAGTTGGTATAAGTTCCTGGTCTTTTGTGAGCTTGATCAGGAACACTTTCTCCTTCAAAGTTATGGCATTGTAGAAGGACTTCAAAACTCTTTCTTTAGAAGCCATAAATAATACATCGAGGATAGCTATGTTTTTTTTAGGTTAAAATATATTGATTCATAGTTAAGCAGTGGTCCCAACAATTTAATAACTTATTTTTATCGAGCGTTGGTTAATGCATCTTAATCAACCAACCTTCAAGGGATTTGATAAATTAATTATCAGGGAGTTGCATAATGTTTAATCTAAACTGATTCCACCAAGCCTATCAAACGTTACGTAACTCCAAGATCATTACCCTATCAAAAACCTTTGCCCGAGTTAGTGTACAAATCAAATGATCTCAATCTCTCAGTTTTTCTGCTAACCACTCTTCTCTCATATAGAGGATAAGATATCTGCAATGAAAAAGTAAACACCGTTGCCAAAAATTCTTGCCACAGCGAACGTCTTTAGAAGGCATGACTAGTAATATATCAATATCACTTTTATGGTTATTTTGACGTCTTTTGCCAATATATTGGAATTGACATAGCGAGCAATTATGCTTAGTTTTGTTTGTCCATTCCAATATAATTTCAAGAGATGCCAAGAAAATCATAAAAGTGATATTGAGAGATTACTAATCAGGCCTTCTAAAGACTTTCGTTGTGGCAAGAATTTCAGGCGATGGTGTAGACTTTTGCATGGCGGATATCTTATCCTCTATATGGGAGAAGAGAGATCAGTAGAAAAGCTAAGACATTGAGATCGTTTGATTTTTCCATAAACTCAGGAAAAGGTTTTTGATAGAGAATGAGCCTGGAGTTACGTTACGTTTGATAGGCTTGGTGAAATCAGTTTAGATCAAACATTACATAACTCCTTGCTAATTAATTTATCAAATCCCTTGAAGGTTGGTTGAGCAAGCTGCATTGAGCAACACATGAAATGAATGGTAGAAGTAAAGATCTCCTAATAATGTCATATATCCTTCAGAAGATAAGAAATGAATGTCGTCATTCTGATCTACAGGACTCGATAATTTCTCTTATATGAATAATACTGGTGAATCTAGCATTCTACAAATTTTTCACAACCTAATTTATTACTCAAAGTCTAAAACTGAATTATTAACCAAAATCAATACAGAAGAAATCACAAGATCAAAGTCAAATATTGGAATAAAAAATATATTTTTGTGAATATTAATAGTGCATAACCTAACTACAAAACGTCAAAAGGGTATATACAGGATACAAGGAAACCCTAAAAATCAAATCCCAAATGAAAAAGTAAATTTGAGGTCGGTGGCCACTTACTTAGGCTATATACAGACCGTATGTACCACATACAAGCTGTATGTGGACCTAGGTAAGTGCTAGAACTTTTGTGTAGAACCTGCAACTCTTTGGACTTGGACTTCTGTAACATACTTTGGTCACATACGAACCGTATGTGCTACATATAGACCATATATGCCCTAAGTAAGTGACAAAGTCTTTTTTTCCTGCTTTAAGCCTCTGGACTTTAAGTTCTGATACATACTTTGATCACCTACGCTCGTTAAGTGGAATGTACACCCAAAATTTCTTCTATAAATAGCCAAAAACTTTGATTTTCATCTTTTTCTTCAGTTTAGCACCCAACACCTAATTTCCTACAAAACATACCCAAAACACATCATGTCTCACAAAACAACCTAATAAACTTGTACATTTTCATCATTTTAAGCATCAAAAGTGCTATAAATCTATAGCACATCAACAGCCTCAACATAGAATGTTTGCATTTCCTCAGACAACACAACCCAATAAAACAAATACATGACACTTAACTAGGAGAATCTATGCTATATTATATAGTCAATCATTACTTTAAGATCAAACACATTACCATCCTCCTATATAAATAGGTCAAAACCAACTGTGTATGTTTCATAAAGCACAAAAATATGACACAATGGGATCAAGATATGAAAATTACATTAGCAACTGACAATCATGCATATATATAAGTTACACTACCTGAACAAGTAAGCAGCTTGCAATACAACCTATGTGCCCTGACAATCAAAGATGTCCCACTCATTAGTGTGAAATAAGTATGTCAATGTTGGGATGGTCAAGAGACATTCACACTCAAAAGAGAATTTCAACCAATGCATATCAAATACCATAGGCTTGCCCTTGTTTATTTTATCTTCGATTTCAGAAAATCAAATTAGGATGACTATAGGACTTTATTCAATTTGTAATATAGGATTGGGGGGATGGTATGATACATATGAATATCAAGTGACTATGCCTCCTTGGAGCTACAATAACTTTGGAGTCCACACTATAACAAATTTCCTTTTATTCTACCCTTATTTCTCCCTTTTATTCATTATTTCACATTCAAGTTGGGTGTGGTTTCCTTTATTCATTTTTCTCTTTTTTCTTTTCTTTTTATTTTTCTTTTTTCTACCGCACCCATCCATACTAACTTCTCTCTAATTTTACCCTTCATCATGCCAACATTATATTATGCACCCCTATGATAGCCACCCTCAACTTCAACAATTTTCCTGAGTTAAGCTCGCAATGTCTAAGGAGAACTAGGGCAGAATAGGTTCATTGCAACACAAATGGTAAAGTGAAAGGTAAAAATAAAGAAATAGGCTACAAGGCTTAAAAATGGAATCAAGGGATATTATTTCACATTGGAAGGTCATTTAGGCTAAAAATGGACTAAAATAAAAAATGACTTATGATCTTTTCCAAACCAACTATCCTATAACTTAGGAAAGATTAACCGGGTAAGTTCTGGATTTAACAGACAAAGGGAATAAGGTAGCATCTTACATACACACACGGCATAAAGTCACATCAAAAGCTAATACCTATCTGATTCATGCATAAGTTAGCTATGCATATCATGTCCTTAATCTAATGCCATAACAAGATCCACAAAGGTCACACATATATAAATTTAAATAATTTTATAAAAATATTTTGGAGGGTTATCATTTTTCTCAAAATCATCAAAAAACTTGACAATTGCCATAAATATTCAAATATCTCCTAATTACACAAAAATAAATACAATATTAAATAAAACACATCACGAAAAAAATTTAACCTAGATATGCTAGTTCTTCAACCATACTACATCCAACAGGAAAAAAACAACAATAACAAAAACCTGTGATGATTATGGTATACCCCTCCCCTATCTAAAATAACGCAGTATCCCCAATACGCTAAATAATGTAAAGCAAGCGAATATGGATATACTTGGTATGAACTAGGTATCTGTATCATGATGTCCCTCAAGTAAGGGAATCTAAAGTATCAGAGGTGGTGGTGGTGGTGGTGCACTACTAGAAGATGCACCTGCTATGATCTTGCCATGCCTCTACCTATTAGTCACTGTAGTATTCTGTGAATCATTTCTATCCTATTTTGTGGCCTAGTCAAATATAATATTTGGATCCTGGAAGTCCCTCTCCTATCCTCTCATGGTACCAATTAAGGGGACTGTATCATCACCCTCTACGAATAATTCAAATAGTCTAGGCCCAAGAAGAGGTGCCAAAAAAACAAATAGGGGTACAACTTGACAGATGACTGACATGTGGATCTCAGTGAGAGAGCACACCTCTACTCTAAGTACATATACCTCCTCACTAATATCACCGAGATATGGCATTTTATGCTGTTGAAAGAAGTTGATACCCGACCCTTAAAAGAGTTTATATATATTTGTATGCAACTCAGCTAATAGTTCTGACATAGAAGCCTAATGTGTAGACTCTAATCTAGCCTCTATTATCTCTAGTATAATTCAAACCCATGACCGGATCTATCTATATAAAGTTTCTACCTCAGCCTCAATATTTCCTAGATGAGTGTTACTGACTCTTTGACTATCCACCAAGCTTTGAAAAAACTCACGAGATACTAATATCATAACTAAAGAGGAAACTTAAGTGGATGGGCGAGGGGGCACTGAAGAAGCACCCACTAACCCTGAAGTAAAAGATAGGGCTAAAGTAGTTTTAGCGGGGCTACCCTCACCCAGTGTATTCAAATCAGGGGCCTCTCTATGATCCCCCATGTCAAACTTCATACTAACTCCCACATCACTTCCCTGTGTATTAATAGACTCTATGTGAACTAATGGGCCCTTAGAAGATCCTAGAGGCACTCTAATTGGCACAAGAGGTCTCCTAGGAAGGTTTTATGTGTAGAATTCTTCATCATCTTTGTTTGTTCCATGGCTGTTACATGTACTCTCTCATCAACTCCTGGTACCTCTAGAATGTCAACCTTATCACATAACCTCTGGACAATACATGGGAATGACAAAGTAGTAGTCCTACTAAAACCTCTCTCATGAAGCTAATGCCAAATAATAGCTTCAAAATTAATATCATATCTACCCATTATGTTGGCAATCATCATAGCTCCATCCTAAGTCAATACATTGTCCGTAGTAGTCAGACATAATCTATAATGGCAAAAGTAAATATTGCCTTATTCATCATACCCTGCACCTCGATCCAAGGGGTATCATTACCCAGAGGTAAAATATAGCTAGCGATATATCTCACCATCTTAACCCTATCACTTTTGTGCTCAACATTATGCATAATGTGTATGTCTTATGTATCTCTCAATCTATAATCACACTCTGCTATGGATGCTAGAGCTATATAATCTAGCTCAAAGAGAACTCAGTGAATGGCTGCCGCTAAAATATCTACCATAACCCCTATGACATGAGTGTTCTCAAGCTAGGGCAGCTTAATATACATTGGAAGACCCCTACTCTTCGGTATAGTCAATGATACTATAGTGCGGTATGATGTATAGAATCCCCGCACCACTTTTAGGCTGTATGAGCCTAAGGGTTAAGTCATCTAGTCTAACTGATATTTGTCAAACAAAGCCAACAACACTACTACTCTAGCCAACCCAGACAAATCAATCTATCTCTCCTCATAATAGCCTTTATCGGTCTGCTAGACTCTATACTATAGCTATCCTACTCAATAATAGTCTGAAGTCCCTCCATACACCATCATGGATTCACCTCATCAAAATATTTCTTTGAGATATGTGTAGGGTCAGAAGTCTTACCATGGTGAGCTGGTGTCTCTGAATTATGAGTTGGCACCTGGTGTGTAGCTTGTTCTATAACCTACTCAAATTAGGGTACTGTGGATGACTATTCCTTAATTGTTGTACCCTTATTAGACTGGGGTACTGCTAATAACTGCTCTTTATCTATTGTATCAGACTTAACCTAGGAACCCTTAGATTGGGGGTCCTATGTAACACCTATGGGAGGTGACTTATACTTTTCCTCCTCCTCTTTATCATCTTTGTCCTCATTAATACCACCACCACCACCCTTAGCGGGTTGAGAAAAGTGTGGTGGTGATCTCTGAGCCATCTTTATCCTCGGGCTACCTAGGAACTCAATAGCCTCAGCCTGGTTTTTAGGCTTAGAAAAAGTCAGTCATTTTCCCCACTGTAATTTCTTTGGAATCTGTACACCTAATTTATCCATAATAATAGCCTCAGCTGCAGCATGCATCTGACCCCTAGTCACTAACCCTGTTGCTTTAGTTGGGACTACTTTGGATCGGGCAGGCTGGTGATTCTCCCTTGAGCTACTGATCTTGAAAGAGTCATCCTGTCACTTAGTAGGTTCAACCTTCTTCTTCTTCAGTGCCATGTGTACCTGAATAATCAAGTGTTAGCATCTAATAGATAATGAGGGATTTCCAAATTTAAAGAAAAACTCAAAATCTGAAATCTTTAAATTTTTCCTTAATTTTTGCAACCCTATCACTTATACTCAGTCACAACAAGTCCTATATGCACACATTTACTACAAATCAACTTTTAAATACAAACTATTATTCAAACTTATAGTATTTGTCTACCTTTCCAAATTCAACTTCTGTTTAGGATGACTTTTAGGTATTAGTTAGAGGACAATGCCTACATTGAGTTTATTGATTAATTCAAGGCTCCTACATAAAAGCATGATAGTTTCTACATATTTTGTATGAAAGTACACATACCAACTTGCTTATTTAATGCTTAGCATAAGATAGCACGACTAGGATCGAAGAATATAACCTTTTAATTAGAGAAGCAGAAGTGAACTAAGAAGAAGTGAAGCAAAACCAAAAATTGAATGCGTATTTAGTGCTTTAGGACAAGTTGTTACAAATAAAAAGTGATGTTTCCGACTTTCATCAAGTGTAGGGAAGTGGGTCATACAAGTATAAATAGTACAAGGTTTACAAGGTCTTGTAGAAGGTTCAAGCTTCGGATTATCAAAGGATCAAGTCTCAGATTTGCAAGTGGTTGAAGACATTTTGGAACCATTACAAAGCCTTGTCCAAGTGAAGAAAGAAGAAGGTTCCTTACACTCAAGAGGTGCCTTTTACTAAGGGCATGATGGACTTTTTACACTCCAAAATAATACTCCATAGGAGCCCTTTTCTAAGCCTCTCATTAAGGACATTTTTGTCATTTGGTTGTAATGAGTATAAATAGACCCTTTAGCTTGTATTTCCCTTAGAATTTGATGAAATTATTGAGAGATACTATTTATTTGTAGTTTTATTCCTCTCTTAGAGAGAGAATCTGAAATTAGGATTTACACTAAGTGATAAATTTCACTTATGTTGACAAATTGGCAAGAAAAGTTGGTGATTGGGGAAGGTGACTCCTTTTGTGTCTACCTAACAGAGTGGTTTGAACTTTCATTTGTGGGGTGTTATTGAAGATTTTATACATCTCCTTTTGTTAATCTTCTAGTGGAAGTAAGGGTCACTCTAACTATCTTTACTTTTTATGCAATCTTCTTCTTCATCTCCTTTCTTTGTGTTGTTTTCTCTTTCTTTGGTTGCTGGAATTTGCATCATATTATCCACTTTCATGTGTTAGGTAGTCTTTAGGCTATCATCTGGTATCAAAGCATCATTTTAGGGTTGTTCCTACATCCCTAAGTCTTGGATTATTCATTAACTTGAAGAAAATCAACAAAAAAGAGTGTAGAAAATCGAAAATCTCACAAAAAATTTGTTAACCCATTTTTGTGTTTTGATAGATTTTTAAATCTGAGATCTACATGTTTTTGCATTGTTTTGTTGGTTTCAAGTGCTTGATTCTTGTTCCCTAGCACCTAGGGAGCCGATATCTATATTTGGAACAAGATTTGGTTGTTTTTGAGCTAGATCCACCATTGTTGTGCCTTGTTTGAAGCTTTTTGAGGTGGGATCTCATGGTGAATATCATTTTGTGGAGTGTTTGTGGCTGATTTTGTGTTATTTGAGCTTGCCTTGACCCAAGGAACCTAGATCCAAAAGAAAAATTGAAGTTAGAGTTCATTTGCCATGTGGTCAAACTTTGGTCAACTCTTGAATATTCAAATTGTTCTTCAACATCTTCATAGCTTGTTGAAGAAGAATATTCAAAAGGGGTGTTATATCCACAAAAAGAAAGAAAGACAATGAAAAAATTAATTGTACAAAAGAATATTTAAGTCATCCAAAAGAAGAAGAGACAAAGGGAATATTCAAAGTACAATTAAAAGTACAAGTGGGGGGACCATTTATTTCAAATCCATTTGAACTTACAAAAAGGCCCCAATCATCCATTTTTCACCAAATTCCATTCAAACACTCTCTTTAGTAGATACTTCGTCGAAACTAAAAGAATTTGGAAGTTAAAAAAATTTGAAAAAATGATGCTCAATCATAAACTGCCAGATCATCGCTTTTGTGAACAACCAAATTGAGTTCTAAATTAGATTTCCTAGTTTCTAATTGTTGTTTATAGTTTAAATTTTTTTGTTCTTTCACTAATTAGAAAACCAGTAATACCTACTAGTTTGGTAATTAGATTAGAGTCCGATTATTTCGTGACTTCAATTTTTGTGTGCTTTTCTCATTTTTAATTCGTAATAATTTTTTGGTTCAAGTCCATGCATCATTTTATTTGAGTCATATCAAACAAAAATTGATTCCGGACCAAATCATATTAAGCACTAATTCACTTACCCAGTATTGCCAAGTTTTTAACACTTGTGAGACCAAGTGTGAGGTAAGATCCGAGTGTGAGTGTGGTGAGGCCTTTTTGAACTACATTGTTTGCTCATTTTTTAGGTTTTTTTGCTTGCTATTTTTTTCTATTTTTAGGTACATTTTTCATGGAAACTAAAGGTACTACTTCCCAAGTCTTGGGAAATGATGCTATTGAAGCCTTGATGGCTCGGCTTGATGCCTTGGGTCGAGACTTTGCTCAAAGAATGGAAGATAGTCATGATGCCTTGAGAAGAGACATAAAGAGTGATATAGATGCTATGTGGACTGAAATTTCCACTTTTAGTGAAAGACTTGATCGCGTTGAAAGTAGGAGGAACTCACGACCTCCTACTCATATTCCCTACCATGCATCCTTTAGTGTCCAAGCCAATAACTCTTCCATGACAATAATACCTGAAACCCTCCACCAAATGCTTAACCTTCCAAGAGTTTCACAAAACCAGCCACTAAACCAACCCCAAACTTATCCTAACCTAACCCTACAAAGGTCATGACATCCCCAAATGAACCAAGTCCAACAAGAGGGACTTGGAACCCAAACTCCACCCACAAATCCGAGCCAAATACTCCCACAAAATCCTACACTTCACAAAATCTAATGCCTATTCTCCACAAGTTAGAATCTTAAGAGAACGAGGTCAAGAATCAAGATGGAGAGAAGCTTATTATTGAGAGACAAGAAGAGGGTGAAGAAAGGTAGAAAAGGGAAAGCGAAACCATGGGTAGTGAAGTTGGAAGGGGAAAAGAATTCTTGATTGTGGATGTTGTCCACAAAGAATCCTTACTACTCACTAACCCAAATACTAGCATTTTTCCTAGTATTTTCTATCCTCATGTGCAGGTTCAAAACCCTAGAAGTCCCGAGGAGAAGCCCAAGGAAGTTTCCTTTAAGCCTTTGTCCGAAAGTTCCCATTTTGGGACAAGTGATGAAGGAGTGAGTCCAAAGGGAGAAATTGTAATATTACCTTGTAATGTGGAGCATGAATGCTTCCGTTACACAAAATCAAGTGAAGAACACACTTCCTATGATATACAAGGTGACATTCCTACACTCTACACTTCCTTGAACTTAAAATATTGTGATATGGCTATGAGTGGCCAAAGTAGTGTAGTTTCATATTTTATTAGTGCAAAAGTGTGTGAATTTTCCTTTTGTGATACTCTTGGTGTTGTTAGGTTTTATAAGGACCAAACTCTTATTGTGAGTCCGCAAGCACTAGTTGATCCTTTAGATGATAAAATCAATTCTTTTCATAAGAATAATTTGTGTCCATCTAGTGCTAGCACTCAAGACTTGAATAAGGTTCCAATACCAAGTGACAAGAGTATTCACACACTAGTTGGCCCTTGTGAAAACCAAGGTGAGTCTACGTTGGTATGTGAGTTGCCAATAACTAATGAAGATGTGAATGAAGATCAATTTACTCACTAATGTAGTCCACTACTTGAGTTTATGTATGATGTTCTTGAGGAGTCTCAAGTTAGTAATGATGTTGATAGGGTTGATCATGATATTGGACATGAATCTTTGAGCTTGTGTGATGCAAACCGTGCTACTAGTTTTGCTCATGGTGATCATATGTTTGGAAATGTTATGAATGATAGAATGAACCTTATTGAGAGAAGATTTTTAGGCAGTAGTTCTTTATCCTTGAATGTTAGTCTTCTCTTAAAGACAAATGATATGCGTGACTATGGGAATGGCATTTTAGGGAAAGAAAAGATTAGCCTCGGCCTAGATCCTTAGCTACTTCTTCCATTTGATCTCGGTGCCTTTCTTGGTGACTTGATTTTTATTTTAACCCCTTTCCCAAAGGTGGTTTCATAGTCTTGTACCCAAGGGCAAATATATCATTGCCTCTTTGGGGTGTTGCTTATACATATGCATTCTTGTTTGACACACTTGTTCTTAAGTTGCTTGAATCTGAAATAGTGGATGCCAAGTTTATGTTTCATTTGAAATAAGGAAGTCATATGTGTTTAAATTATTTGATTCCATCCTTATGTGCTAAAACTATTGAATCATTTGGCATTTTTATCGATGATAGCACCGTGGATGATGAATTTACACTTGATGCCTTCCTATACTACCTCTTTACTTATGACGATATCATGCTAGTCTAGGATTTGTTTTATGTAGGGGTAGGACACTTGTTTACTGGCCAACTTGGAGTTACAATGCTAAATGGCTTTTGTGGGCCTTTGTAGTTACCTCCTTCCTTGATATTTACCTTAGCCGTGTCCTTTGTGTTGCTTGTGGTAGGTGTTTCATGACTGTAACAAAGGATAGTTGGGTGTATTCCAAAAGTGTACCCCCTTGGCATAATTGTATTGTTGATCTTGATAAAGAATATGGTCCTTTGAACTTGTGTAATGAAAGCACTTATGTTAATTTTGTTCATAATGACCATATGTTTGTCCTAGTGATGGGTAATGCCTTGCATGATTGTGAACTTCGTAAACTAGTGAAAGGAATGGGTTATCTAGACTTAAACCTTTATCAGTTGCTCCCATTTGACCCTAGAATACTCTTGAGATGTGAAAATTATAGTTGCTGGTCGTGCATGTCTTTGGTATACGTTATGCTAAGCTTTTTAAGATAAAAACCAAGGATATGTGGATGTATGTCTAGTTTGAGCAACCATGGGTGATTATATAAGTGTAGTACTAATGCTAACATTCCTACCAAGAGGATTTTGTTCTTGTTTTGCTCTCTCTTTGGATTTCCAAAATCTGAATTTGAGGACAAATCCTTTCAAGATGGAGAGGATGATACAAGAATAAAGAGTAAAAGGTTTACAAGGTCTTGTAGAATGTTCAAGCTTCGGATTATCAAAGGATCAAGTCTCGGATTTCCAAGTACTAGAAGACCTTTTGAAACCATTACAAAGCCTTGTCCAAGTGAAGAATGGAGGAGGTTCCTTACACTCAAGAGGCGCCTTTTACTAAGGGCATGATGGACTTTTTACACTCCAAAATAACACTCTATAGGAGCACTTTTCTAAGCCTCTCATTAAGGACATTTTTGTCATTTGGTTGTAATGAGTATAAATAGACCCGTTAGCTTGTATTTTTCTTAGACTTTGATGAAATTATTAAGATATACTCTTTAGTTGTAGTTTTCTTCCTCTCTTAGAGAGAGAATCCGAAATTAGGGTTTACACTAAGTGATGGATTTCACTTGTGTTGAGAAATTGGCAAGAAAGGTTGGTGCTTGGGTAAGGTGATTCCCTTTGTGCCTACCTAAGAGAGTGGTTTGAGCTTTCATTTGTGAGGTGTGATTGGAGATTTGATACATATCCTTTTGTTAATAATCTAGTGGAAGTAAGGGTCACTCTTCCTATCTTTACTTTTTATGCAATCTTCTTCTTCATCTCCTTTCTTTGTATTGTTTTATCTTTGTTTGGTTGCTGGAATTTGCATCTTAGTAGCCAATTTCATGTGTTTGCTAAGGCAATCAGTGGGGTAGTTTGAATTTTAAGAGGGAAGAGGGAATTTTGAGGATTTGTATGTTAAAAATAAGTTAAGAGGGCTTAAATAGTAGGGGGTTGGTTTAGACTTTATTTAAGACTGGGTAAGCCCAAAATTTTTAACAAAAAATGGGCCCAAAATATGCCCACTTACAACACCCATATGCAGGTCGTATGTGCTACATACGTCTGTATGTGACAAGTGTATGTAGGCCTAAATTTTTGGCCAAACTTCTTGCTATGTGGTATTTGTATTCTGGTACTTATTTTGCTATGTATGCGGTCATAAGTTGTATTTATGACCCTATAAGTAAATCCATAGGTTAAAATCCCAAAATTCAATAAAAGTTCCTCAAAATTCCATATTTTCAGTTAATACACACTTACCTGGCCCACATAAGACTTATGACCTTGCTAAATTGGTCACCAAGTCCCTTTACCTGAATATTATGAATCAAGAAATATTTGTTGCATTCCAGGCCAGTCCTTATTCTATTTTACCAACAAAAAAGAAAAACAAATGTGAAAACTAAAATAGTGGGTTGCCTCCCACCTAATGCTTGATTTACCATCATGGAACGACATGGATATGTTGGTTACTAAGACTTCACCAACAAGCCCATGGGTTTTCTCTCACGAAATGGCATGAGTACCTTGACTACATAGAATTCATCAAGGTATCCTAAGTAATACCCTTCGGGGTCATTAAGACAATGGATAACCGACATAACCCTTATGTGGGTAGGCTGCTTTATAGTTCTTTGGACATTGAAGTGACCTCTTCATATTGACTCTGAAACTAATCTCCCCATTCTACATATCAACCATCGCTCTACAAATGGCCATAAACGGTCTTCCCAAGATATTAAACATCTCAAAGTCATCCTCATAATCCATAATGACAAAATTATCAAGAAAGATGAAGTTATGAACTTTTACCAACACATCAAATAAAATGCTAGAGGTTTCTTTGTCATGCAGTCAGCCATCAACAACCACATAGTATTTGTATCTAGTGGTCTTAAGTGCAACTCCTTATAGACAGGCAACAACATCAAATTTATATTGGCTCCTAGATCACATGAGGCTCTCGTGAATCTGGATGTCCCTATAGTACGTAGGATCGTAAACCATCGGGATTACCCTTTTTGTAGTCCTTCAGTATATCAATAAACTGCTTGAACTTTCCTTCTTGTTTCTTCTATTCACTCATTGAGAAAGAAATGGTGTCGGTCATGGAATTGGTCTCACTATGGGATTATTGACCTTTCCCTTCCCTGTATCCTCAACAACACTCGTATCAACAGCTGCCACCTTGTCAAATTCTACGATAGGTGTTTCATCCACTAAAATACTATTATTCTTTAGCCCCTCATCAGTAGGTAATGGGGGATCAATAGTAGATAAACCACTCTGAGTGGTGATAGCATGACAGCCATAATTATACTTTGGGTTATGGATCATGCTACTCAAAAGGGTACCTGTCTATCTCTAATTCAATATAGCTGATATCTTCCTGAACTGGTGCTCTAACTGCTTGGTAGAAGCCGCATGAGACTCAACTTTTTGGGTCAAACCTAAAATATCATCCTTGATCTCCTTAATTCTAGCCTCCTAACTTTCTTTCCTCTTTACCAGTTTGGTCAACATCGCCTCTATTCTCGATTAGGTATAACAACTACCCAACGAAATATTCCTGTCTCCCTTCTCCTTATAGTCATCTTTCCTTCTCCATTCATTAACACTTTTCCTACTGCGATCTCTGTATCTATCACCATAATAGTTTTGACCCTGATTTCCATGCCCTCTTGCTCAGAAACCGCTAGTTTTTGATTAAGATACTTATCCTCCTCCTCTAAGTCTGACTTATAAAATCTAAGGGTTGAACCCTGTGCACCTACCACATTCACCTTTTCGAAACTCTCAGCCACAAGCATGTCAAATTTCCTTTGGTAACCGGAAGCTCCAATAGCATAATTTCCAACACCCCTCTTAGCTCCCAAGTATGCCACCCTCGTTTAGTGAGAGGGATCTGGTCTAGAACCTCAGAAGTTGCTTCCAAATATAATCTCATAAATGCTCTTCTAGTGATTACGTCTTCAATGGCTTGGGAACTGATGTTCAGGACTCTATATAATATCTCTAATAAGCTTTTCCTTGAAATCCAATGATTGGGTACCATGCTTATCTTCTTCTTAAATAAAAAATAAGCTCGTATATCGACTCTGAATGAAGTTGTCTAAAATTATATATCTCATCTTTAAGCTATAACATCCTGGACAGAGGAAAAAAGTGATTTAAAAATTATTTATGCAACTCATTCAGGTGGTGATAGATCCTCTCGGAAGTTTCCCCAACCATAAAGAAGCTTCTCTAATTAGCGAAAAGGGGAGCAACCTCTATCTTAGTGCCGCCTGGTCTGCCCCCAAAATTGTATAAGAAGTGCAGATCCCAACAAAGTTGGAAAGCTGCATATTTATGTCATCTGTATCTGAGCCTAAAAATACACCTTTCAAATTCTAGATCTTGATCATGGCATTGGTTATGTCAAATTTGACATTGTAGGGCAATACAGGACGAATGATAACTCTTGTTTCTGCCGGCTCAACGTATCCCATATCTTCCCCATCATCATACGGTTGAAAATACTGTAATGCTGGGATCACTTAAGCCTGAGTACCTCAAAATCTATCTTTATTAGTGTCCAGTATAGATCGACGATCAAATACCGGTCTTGGCCTTGCTAGCTCTGCCTGATGAGCCAACAGGACCTCTTTAGCCTATCTTCTCTAGTTAGCAACTCCTACTAACATTTGCTCCATTTATCTATCAGCAATGTTCTAGGGATCACTTAGAGCAGGGGGAGGTACAACATTGGGATCATCCCAAACCTCTTCAAGATTACCTGCATATACTGGTTCCGTCATTGTACAGTTAGGCTATAGCAGTCTCACTGGATTAGGATTTAGTGGGAGTGAGGGATTGCCTTGACTCCAAGTGTTAGACATACATCCATCTAAGAATAGAAATTTAAATACTTGCAAACTTCAATAAACTTTAACCAATGCTTCACTGTATTCCTCAACAATGGCATCAAAATTTTGATCAACGCCCAAACTAAACCTCCAATTAAGGATAAAACGATCATTATCATATTAAGGAACCCAACTAGGTTGGGATCGAACCGACAGGGAAGACTTAGATATATATATATCTAGTTTGTTTAAATCAACAGGATGAACAAAAAGTAAATGAGGGGTTTGTAGTAAGAGTATTGAATGAGTAACAATATGTAAATTTGGTTGTAAATAGTTGTAGACGAACACTAGAGTCGTGTTCCCCTTGGCTTCTCTAATCTGTAGGTTTATCGTGCTTTGTTGAACCAACCCAGTACCTTTCATGCAAAATCACATAGGTTATGTACCCTTAACTGTCTGGTGGACTCATTGATGGATTTTATCTATTATCCTTTGAGTCTAAGGATGTTGCATTACTAACCCTTTTCCTACATCATAGTTAACTATCATTTCCTGAGTCTCAAGTTATTAGAGGACATTTAACCATCTTATATAGTTAATACTGATTAGCTTGGATCGGCAGTTAATCTTTAAATTATTATTGTTCTTACATTTTCCTTGCTACTACTCCTCTTGTGGAGTATGTAGCAATAAACTAGGCGGGATCCTAATGTTTGCAACTGCTAGAACATCTATAAAAACCATAGATAATACAATACATGGAATGATACTGGTTCAAAATATCTTAGAACGTGCCCTACTTCATCAATATGACAAGGTTCTCACAACCCTAGCTAAGGGTTTTAGCCGCTCATGCTTGTGAAATGGTAAATAAAATTAAGGCTTGAAGCCATTCATAAAATATCACAAGTATAATTAAATAAAACTCAAACTTTGAAATTGAATTATCAAGAAAAATGAATATAGAAACAATCTCAAGATAAAGTCAAATCTTGAATTTTTTTTTTATATTTGTGAATGTTAAGAGTGCATAAACTAACTACAAAATGTAAAAAGGGTACATATAGGATACAAGAAAACCCTAAAAATCAAAATCCTGAATGAAAAAGGAAATTTGAGGTCGGTGGACACTTACTTATGACATATACGAATTGTATGTACCACATATGAGCCATATGTGGACCTAGGTAAGTGCAAGAACTTTTGTGTAGATCCTGCAACTCTCTGAACTTGGACTTCTATAATATTCTTTTGTCACATGGACCGTGTGTGCTAGATGCAAACCTTGTATTCCCTTAGTAAGTGACAAAGTCTTTTTTCCTTCTCCTGAGCCTCTGGACTTCAAGTTCTAATGCATACTTTGATCACCTATGCCCAGTAAGTAGTACATACGCCCAGAATTTCCTCGGTAAGTAGCAAAACACATTAATTTTCATCTTTTTCTTCAGTTTAGCATCCAAAAGATAATTGCCTATAAAACATACCCCAAAAAAACACATCATATCTCATAAAACAACTTACAAAACTTGAATATTTTCACAGTTTTAAGTGTAAAAAATGCTATAAATCCTTAGCACATCAGTAGGTAGACAAGACATAGCCTTTAGGTATAAGAAATGTGATAATTTGGTGGAAAATAAAATGCTTTAAATCTATAAATCATGGAATAATAATATAACAAAAAAGAAATAAGAGAAATAATAACATCCCATGACCTAGTAGTGCTATTAAAAGAGCCTCTAATAAAAAAGAATACAAGTACTATCGAGTTAATATACATTAGTCTCGAGAATGGAAAGACTAGCAAAAATAGAAGAAGAAAAAGAAAAAGAAAAAGAAGAAGAAGAAGAAAAGGTCAACTTCGGCTCCGAGAGCTCACTCTTTCTTTGAACTCTGACTAGCACAATTATAACATCAATGGTGGAAACTAGTACTAGAATCTGCGCCGAAAAGGTACAGAAGTATAGTATGAATGCCAATGACATAGGTACTCAGTAGGCATCAATGGCCGCCTAAACTTAATCATAATATATATATAATAACATGTGAGTTAACTAAGATAAGTCTGGGGAAATGAGAGAACCTAAAATAAAGCTCCAAATTCTAAAAGTAAACAACCATAACAACAAAAATAAAAGTATAACTATCTCTACATAACATGCCCCCATGATCTAGAAGGTGCTAATAAAGTAAATAACCTAATGCGGGGCCCCATAAGCCTCGAGGGTGAAATCTAGGAGAAATAAGAAAATGAATTACACTAATTAACCATATCTTAAAATCATAAACATGGAGCTTTCCACGCCATAAAACACCAGAATCAAACCAATTCCATAACTGTCATAAATAAACTCTCAATGTTGGACTTATATCAGAAATCATATCATCATTTACCAAACTTGAACTGAAACTCATACCATCTACCAAGTACCAATCTAAAAAAACATCATGTATCTAAACCTCTTCGAGCTAAAGAATTTACTTAAATAAAGCGCAAGGCCTATTGATCATACAAGAAATTAATAGCAATGTTGTCCTAAGATGGACCAGACTTCTAACCCTAAAATCCATTCTAAGGAAAATTTCTACCCGAACTAGACTAATGTATATATTTTCACTACTAGATATTAAATAAGCCACATTTTATTCCTAATATAGTAATCCTACCTAAAGAAAGTAATTAAGTCAATTATGTCTAATTTGAGTTCCTTAATCATACTAAATATATATCCAGAAGACCTTATTGGATGTCACATTTAGAATATAATTAAGCTCAATCAAAGATAAAAGTAAACCTAGCCTACCTGGACGCCGAAGAAAGCCTAATGAAATCCACTAGATCATTAATTTCCCATTCTGAGAAGTTTCTGCTCGAAGTCACGCTATCAAAAAGTTAATCTACTCACAATATGTGAAAAATATGTGCCTATATTATATTTTTATGCTTTGGGTGAAAAATCATATCAAAATCCCGTGCAGGGCCTATTGCGAATTACACTATCGAAACCATCAATACATCCTCTATGCTCAAGGATCATTTATCCTAAAAAAATTGGTAAATTCCAAGCTCTAATGATGGTTAAATCAACACAACAAAAATCTATAAATTTTGGGAGTAAATTAAAGAATTAAACCAATAATTTAACAAAAACTTACCAAGATCTCGATGAAGAAATGACTAATTTGAGCTCACAAACACTCCAAATATCCCAATAATTACTCTCATAATTTTTTACGCTCTCTAGGGTTTAGTTCTTGAGACTTATGGGAAAATGGGGTGAAATTTAGGAAAAAGAGGCATTTAATAGACTCATAGTCGCCATTTAAGTAGCCACTTAACCGCTTAAGCAGTCACTACTAAAGAGGTAACCATTGGGTTCTGGCTCTTCTACTAAAACGAAAAAATAGCCTCTTAAGTGGTCTCCACTTTAGCGGATTGGGATCCACTTTAGCGACCCAGCTAGCAAGCATGGTCACTTAAGAGATAGGCTGACTGATTAAGAGGCCTCCACTAAAGCAACCCAAGTGCCGCTTTAGTGGATGCACCAGCTGAGTGATACACAAACTAAGACTTGGAAAATTCCAAGTCTCCGTTGACACCTCAGGATTTAATAAAAATCACATAAATATAAAATAACTATGCTACCTTATCAAATTCAACATTCCAGACTCAATGACTCACTTGAAATTTCCATTCAGGGGCGTTTTAATAAAGTATGGGCCCCACACCTATGGACCTTTTTAACACATTTCAATCAATAGCCAGAAATATGTCAGGAAACCTTGGGACTTAAACAAAAAGTCCTCCTAGAGTTTTTGCTCAATAGCCAATTCTTACTAGCAAAAACATCAAAAAAATGAATTAACTCTAAAACCTAAATGAACTGCCTGGTAACTGAACTGTCAAGTCTAGAAAGTCACAAATGACTAAGGGCATCTATAGGAAAGCTCTAAATAGAAAAAAAAGGCCTAGAGGGTCATTACATTAGTAGTGACTGCTTATGAAATCAAGTGGGTGCTTAACAATAAATTCCCTTTTTTCTCGATTTTCTTCTATTTTTCTTAGAACTCTCAAGAGTTACAACTTTAGAGAGTGTGGGATATTTGGAGAGTAATTATTAGGGGAACGTTGGGTGATTGTGAGCTCGGATTAATCCTTTCTTTATTAAAATCATGGTAAGTTTCCATTAAATTCTTGGTTAATTCTTTAATTTATTCACAAAATCCCTAGATTGATGTTGGGTTGATTTTAGTGTCATTTGATCTTGGAATTTACCCATTCATGAGGGTAAATGATCATTAAACATAGAGGGATGCGTTGACAGTTTCAAAAGAGTGATTCCCATAGCGAACCCCGCATGAGATTTTGACTCAATTTTGGACCTGAAGCATACAAAAATGCAATATGTGTACCTTTGTTCCTGTATTAATTAGTACATTACCATTTTTATAGCGTATATTTAGCACAAGCTTCTTAGAAGGGGAAATTGATGATTTCCCAAAGTTCACCAGGCTTTCTTCGGCGTCTAGGTAGGATAGGTTTACCTTTCTCTTAAATTGGGGTTAATTATAGTATGAATATGATATTATGCTAGTTTTGGGATAGTAATTATGGCTTGAAGATATATTTAGTAGGATTTGAAAGTTTTATCCGATTAAGAAATCATAATTAGACATAATTAACTCAATCACTCATTTATACGGTAGAATTGCCATCATAAGACTTACTTGGCTTAAATTAACATCCTGTAGTAAAATTATATCTCTTACCCTACTTCGAGGCAAAGCTTTCCAAAAGATTTTGAGTGATGTTAGGCCAAAATGATAGTTTTTTAGTTATTATTTACCTCATAATTAGTATTTTTATTTGTTCTTTTTGAACATTAATTTTCTGAATTGAGCCTAGTATTATATTTGATGAGTATGATTAAAATAGTGTGAAGATAAAGAGATTTAGAATAAAAATAAATTAAAAATGAATTATTAAAGAAGGAAATCAAACGGGTAGCTTAATGGAATAAATTTAATAAAATATTCAAAAATGACTAATTCAAATTACAATTGTAGTACGCCTATATGCTTGAGGCAGTTTGACACTTAGTTCTGTATTTAATTTTCTTAGTCCATTTTAGACTCAGTTATTTTATTTGGGGCTTTTTTCTACACCTATAAATATTTTATAAAATCAGTTTATGCATAACTTTGAACCTAGAGAGAGGTAGAAGCCATCGTGGAGCTTGAGAATATTGGTTAAACCTTTTATTCTCCTTATTTATTTAATTTTATATTTTTCTTTGGATGATTTGCTTTAATTTCTCCTTGTCTATGTCGTGTTAAAATTTTATTTTTAGGATTATGGTAGCTAATTAAATAATTATTTAGTACCTCTTGATTTTATTTATTTGATTATCACTATAGTTGTTCTGACATTCTTGATTTTACTATTTTAAAAACTCTCGACCTTTACATTAAATCTTTGAGCCCAAAGTGAACTGACCAAGGCAACAGAGGGTTAGAGTAAGGAATTGATTTGTGGCTAGGATAGGAATATACCTAGAACACCATACTTAATTACAAAATGGGAAGATAAATAAAATATTTAAAATTAGATTCACGCATCCCCGCTCCATGATGTAATTGGGAGACTAGTTTGAATAGAATACTAGAGGATGACTATTCTTGAATCATAAAGTTAACCTCATAAATCAACAATTAGATAATCGAATAACTTGATGAAATTAATACTAAACATGTTTGTTAGAGAAATTATTATCCTAGATCGATCCATTCATTGATTGTGTAAGAATCTTCTTTTTTCTTGGTTAATTGTCATTAGTTATTTTCTTTTATTATTATTATTATTATTATTTTTAGTTTAGTTAATTTATAAATATATATTTTGGGAATTACTTCTTGAATAAATAATAAGTATTAGTTTAATTTTAAAAAATAACTAATCGACAAGTCCCTGTAGGTACGACATATGGACTCTCAATCCTATATTACTTGTACGATTGCATATACTTACTTGTGCATTTGGACGTAATATGTTTTTGGCACCATTTTTGAGGACTTCGATGCTAATTGTTTAGATATATTATACTTTTTTTATTTTGTTTGAATTTTACATTGTTTTTTTTCTTATATAATTATCTTTTACTTTTTTATCACTCTTCTTGATATGTCAACTTGGGATAGATAGTGGTCGAATGATGATGATTATTGTTGTTTTGTGGAGGATCCCACTGAGAGAGTATTTGTCAAAATTTTCAGAACAATGAGTGGTTTGCACCTTCACTAATAGTTATGGATACTAGTCAACCCGTGTAGAAGACAAAAGAATTTCAACGATTCAACTATCATCTTTTTCTTGAGACTGACATTGAGAAGGTGAATAAGAGTGAGCATGTTGTGGATGGTGTAAATTTGAAAGTGAAATTTGTTGGGCCTCATTTATAGCACTTTTTTATATTATATTCAGAAGATGACATTTCTGTGGAGTAATCTGAAGTAGTGAAAGAGTGTGAAGATGTGAAATAAGAATCCTATATTATTAAATTTTCACCAGACAAGCAACACAAATATATTCTTCTCTTCAGGACCAAGCGGTTTAACATGCACCATCCATTACTTGGTCCCTTCATCTTTGTACCACCACCCTATGAACAAAGCAAAAAAATGGATGTGATGTTGGGGGTAAAATTCATATCCTTAAGGTAAAGGAAAAAGTTGACGGGTCATGCCGTGACGTTAAATTAGGCGCTTGTTGGGAGCCAACCCAACATGTAATTAGTAGTTTTTGTTTTTATTTTTTATTTTTATTTTAATGTTAGTTTTTGTGTTGTTTTTTATGTTGATTAAGGGGAATTCTGAGTTCCCAAAATTTGAAGTTAAGAAGCACATTTGAGCTGAAGTGTGGGGTGTGCGCGACCCTTTCATGGATATTATGCTTCTAGCTAGGCCCTAGAGGGCCCCAGGTAGTATCTTTTAACCCTTATTTTATTTTATTTATTTCTTTAGATATAAAGCTTGATTATAAGTGTGGAGTAGGATGTCTTCCGATATTTTCTTAGGATGAAGTATGCTATAAAATTTTTTATTTTTAGTTGTTTTCTATTAAAAAGGTAAAAAGATAAAAAATACAAAAAGATTTTTTATTCTTTAGATTAGATTAATTTTTGTTGGTTTTTTATTTTTAGTATTTATTAGAGCATACTTTGTCCACCTCTTGGATTTTTTCGGTTCTTTTTCGAGGGGGTTCCTTTGAATTGAGTATCTTTTATTTTTTAAGGAGTAAATGTTATTATTTTATTTTTTTTAAGAGAGAAAAGAGAATACCATATTTTTTTGCTTTTGTGATACTAGCAATTTAGGCCCGAGATTGAATTGTACTTTCTTGTGAGTACTTGAATGTAAATAAAATAATAGACTTTTTGACACCTAGACTCATGGTTGTGACTCTGTATATAGATTATCTTATTTTATAGTTCTTTATGACCTTGTTTGTCTTAGAAATGGAACTGATTCATCTTGATTGACACTTATGTCTTGTGTGGTGAGGATTTGCATATTCCATATTTTACATCTCAATCTAAAATTTTCTCTACATGTTATTGAAGAGAAATAAAAGTGATTCTATTTGTATAATGATATAGCCTTTCTTTGATATATCTTGTTTTATTTTAGTCTTTTCAGATATTATGCCACTAGTTAGCCTCTTTTAGCCAGTAGCCTTTTATTGATGGCCATTTTTTTTCCTTAACCCTTTTGTTGAGTCCCTAGTTTCTGCACCCTGTTTACTTGAGTAATGTAGCATAGACTATGATAAATTTGATAAATCTAGAGGAAAGAAGTGGTTGAGTGTTAAAAAGTAACCAATGATAGTACAACGTGGATAAAAATCCCTCTTTCAGAGAATGTGACAAGAGAAAAAAAGAAAAAATATTTGAGAAAAAAATAATTGAATCATTCTTGATAAGATGAGAATACTAGTGAAAATCACAGTTGAAGAGAGGGCTAAAAATAATGGGTGATGAAGTCTAAAAGTGCAAAGTGATTCGAAAAGTGTAAGTCACTATTGTATAGTTTTCCTATGCATCTCCTAGCTAATATTGCAATTCGTTAAAGTCCTATTAGATTTTATTCGGGCTCACTTAATTAGTGGAGATGTAAATAATGGGCAAGCCTATTATTCTTTATGCATACATATGAATTCTTTTTGAGTGTGAGGATTGTTCTTTGATGCTAAGTCCTTAAACTATATTCAATCTTTTGAGTTAAGTATGTGGACTATTGTATTCTTGTGTAGGCACTTGCTTCATGATAGATATGTGATGTTATTAGCTTTCTTTTATATGAGTATGTGAATGAGCTTAAATAGATGAGTTAGATTAATCTTTGAGGTTAGTAGGTTAGAGATTTATTGTTTTTTTGTATTTTTTGCATAATAATCAGGAAGTGTACTTCATGTTTTGAATTGCAATATGGTCTACTTATTTGTATCAACAAAAGTGGTGGCGTCCCTAGTTTGATTTGTCTTGATGAGCTTTATTGTTGCTCGAGGACGAGCAAGATTTAAAGTTTGGAGTGGTGATGTTAGACTAAAATTATATGTTTTTAGTCATTATTTACCTCATAATTAGTATTTTTATTTGTCCTTTCTGAGCATTAATTTTATTGAATATGCCTAATATTATATCTAATGTGTAGTATTGAAATGGTGTGAAGAAGAAGAGATTTGGAGCATAATGAATTAAAGACGGAAGATTAGAAAAGGAAATCAAGCAGGCATCTTAATAGAATAAATTTAATAACATATTTAAACCAATCCAAATTACAATTAAAGTACTCATGTACCCTTGAGTTGGTATGATACTTTGTTCCATATTCAATTTTTCTAGTCCATTTTGCACTCGATTATTTTATTTGGGGCTTTTTCCTACAGCTATAAATATTTCATAAAATCACTTCACACATAACTTTTGACATAGAGAGGGCTACAAGACATCGTGGAGGCTGGAGAATATTGGTTGCATCTTTGCTTCTCCTTATTTATTTAATTTTATATTTTTCTTTGGATGATTTGTTGTAATTTCTCCATGTCTATGTAGAGTTAAACTTTTATTTCTAGGATTATGGTAGATAATTAAATGATTATTTAGTGCCTTTTGATTTTATTTATTTGATTATCATTATAGTTGTTCTGATATACTTGATAGTACTATTTTAAAGATTAGCGACCTTTAAAATAAATCTTTGAGCCCAAAGTGAACTAACCAAGGGAACAGAGGATTAGAACAAACAATACATGGAGTAATATATATTCATTGGTAGAATAAGGAATTGATTTGTGTTTAGGAGACAAATATACCTAAATCACCTTACTCTATTTCAAAATGGGAAGATAAATAAAAGTGTTTGAATTAGGTTCTCACATCCCCGCTCAATGATGTAGTTGTGAGACTAGTTTGAATAGACGATTAGAAGATGACCATTCCCAAATTATAAAATCAATTTTGTAAATAAAAAATTATATAATTGAATAGTTGATCAAATTGATACTAAACATGATTGTTAGCGAAACCCTAATCCGAGATCAATTCATCCACTGATTGTGTAAGAATTTTCTCTTTTCTTGCTTAATTTTCATTGCTTATTTTCTTTTACTATTATTATTTTTAGTCTACTTATTTCATAAAATACATATTTTGGGATTTACTTCTTGAATAAATTATAAGGATTATTTTAACTTCAAAAAATAGTTAGTTGACAAGTCTCTATAGGTATGATATCTGGACTCTCAATCTTATATTACTTGTATGACTGCATACACTTGTGTGTGCATTGGGATGAAAAATAAACTTAGTAATGGCCCCCTCTATCGCATCCTAGGCTAGGACTACTATTAGCTTCTTATAGATCCAATAGACGTGTTATATTATCTTATTTACATTCTTGATCCCGAGGAGATTTAGATACATGATGCTTTATTCTAGGTTGGTATGGGAGATTATATAGTTCCAGTTCGAGTTTGGTGATTTATGATTGTAAGATCAATTCAATTCCAACATTATTCACGATATGTATTTCTATTCAAGTCCGACAAATAATGACATGAGTTTTAGTTCAAGATTGGTAAATAATGATATAAATTTTGGTTCAAGTTCGGCAATGAGATATTAATTATAATGGTTATAGAAATAATTCAAGTTTGGTGTTTCATAGTATGGAAGGAATCTATGTTATGTAACACTCTTATAATTTTTGTCATTTTATTTTCGACCTTCCCATATTTGAAACATTAATTTTTGGCCTAAGATATGCTTAAGGGTGTTAAAGGGGTAATTCGGGTGAGTTTTGAAATTTTAACAAGAGGTTCGGGGTCATTTTAAAGTTCTGAGGCAGTGAGGCTCTATGTTTTAAGTGTACCACCGAGAATAATCTCTGTGATAAGTAGTGTGTCATGAAGGATATCTCCTTGGTACGCAATGTTTCATGGAGTTAGCCTCTGCGATAGGCAGCATGCCACGCTGCTATGTAAAAGTCAAGCTGTTTTGTTTTATTTCCCTTAGGATTAGGGATAATGAGGTCTTTTTACCTATGAATGACCTTTCAATATTATATGAACCTATATCCATCAGTTTTTATGAATCAAAAAGCTATTATTTCACCCTTAAACTCTAAACCCTAAGAAAGCATAAGGTTTCATCATACGTTCATATTTTGAGTTCCAAGTTCCTAATTGCTTATAAATTCTTGTTTATCAAAGGCATATATCTCTTCCCTAAAACTTATTTTGTTAAAAGTTTGTGTTTAATTGTTATCCATGTAGTTTAATTGTTGGATTTTGAATGTGGGTTGAGGTGTTTGGAATGGTTATTACATGAATTGAATTCCCATGGTTTTGAATTGACTATTTATTCTTTATTTTCATGATTTAGAACTGTGGAATCGGGAACATGGGATCCCCAAATTTGGTGGTTTAATGGTTTGGAATTGGCTTTAACCTTATCCCAATCTTGTGAAATTGGCTTTGATTATGAGTGTATATATATATATTGGACTATTTTTGAAACCTTTCATTGCATAAAAGTTTAATGAAATGAAAAATTGGTCTTAAATTGAAAACTTTAGAGTCTTACTGGCTGATTGTGTTAGAGTCCCTTTGGCTAAATGGATTAGTTCCTACTTGGAACTTTGGATTCCTATTGGTTGACTGGGTTAGTGTCCCATTGGCTAAATGGTTACTTGGAACTTCGGAGTCCCATTAGCTTATTGGGTTGGAGTCCCTTCGGTAGATGGTTGGATTTGGCTAAATGACATGCGCTTGAAAGATATAGTCGGTATGATGATACCATTGGATAATGCATTAATGAATGACTCCTTGAATGATTAAATGGGTTATGTACTAAATATTTTAATTGGGCTTAAAGGGGGTTATGTAGTGAAGCTATGAAGGTGTGGGTCTTAAATGACTCATTTGTCACACTTGATATATATATATATATATATCTTTGATGTCTTTAGCCTTCCCTCATTTTTCCCTGGTTAGTGCGGCTAACCCCCACTGGGGCCTTTTCAATAGGGGAGCTAAACCGATATAGCCTGTGAGTTCCTTTTATGATAGTTAAGTGTAATATCCCAAACTTTTATTAGTTCACTTCAGCTCCTAGTGCTTGCATAAGAGGCTAAAAGCCTAAAAATTTAGCCAAGTGTTGGGGACCTAGCTTAAGTTTTGGCCTCTTAACTTTGACAATTTTTAAAGTGACCTTTCGAAACCCGAGACGTAAGTTTTTGAGTTGATTCATGTTCAAGGGTGTAAGTATCAAGCCTCGGGTAAGTTTTGGATTTTTTGGATGAGGTTTGGACCACGTTTCTATATCCAAAATTACAAGTCACCATGATTATGGCACGTTGCGGTGGCTATAGTGGTGGTAGCCTTGGTGTGTTGCGGTAAAGGTGTATTTGGCATGTTCACATAGACGTATATGTGAATCAGTACTTTCTCTTCAAGAATTAAGGTTCCTAATCCAAGAAGTTTAAGAAATGCATTCAAGAACATTCCCATGGATTCCAAGTCAATCTTTCAATTTCAAAATCAAACCAATTAAGGTATGTGGGGTTATGAACAAGGATACTTCTTTCATCCTTGTGCCAAAAACTAATTTTTTTTTAAAGTTGAATTTACATGAAATTATATGATTTGCAGTTTAGGGTTCATACCCAATTATCATTACTTGAAGACTATGATGTTACATGTGATTTATATGTTGAATGGCATGTCTACTTCAACCTTTATATACGGGTCACTTGATTTTACAGATTCAGAATTAAATTTCATTATCTTGACTAGAATTGTTAAAGACTTTTAAGATTTTTATTATTGTGCATGAACTTGTGATTTGACATTAGTTTCAAGAATAGGTTTGAAGCCCCATGTTTAATTCTTGATATTTCAAGAAAGATGATGTTTAAGCATTCCTTAATAAGCATGTAATGGGATTTTAATCAAGATTTGATATTTTGATCCTCAACTAATATTTGGAATCTACCCAGATTAGTTTTGAATATAGTTTAAAATAGATATTTTCAGAACTGGTTTTCATTAGAAACCCTTATGCTAGTTTTAAAGTGGATTTCCTTTAGAATGAGCATATAAGTAAATGGAGTAGTATTTAGCACCGAGTTGGGTATGTGTCTTAGTTCACATGCCCCAGAACTATGAGCCAATGTAGATACAGATTCAGATTATTCCTATTTATATGGAAGTAGATACAGATTGTGATCACTTAGCTCAGGTTATACACCTTGGCAAAAGTATAACACCTCTCCCCAAAGTGAGGTTTTCCCCTTAGGGGAACTAGATATTGGACTCTATGATAGCTCACATGGTTTATGTCGGTTGAAGAACCTCCCTACCAGAAACTAATAATAGGAAACTTTTTAGAAGTAACTCCCTAAGTTTTAAGACAGAACAATATAACAACTTTTAGAGACTAAGTGTAAAGGCTCATAATTTTACTCAGATATTGTTTTACATAAGATATTTTCTATGAGATTTTAGCTTTCAGTTTACAGATGATAAAGGTGAGCCCTTTTTACACTTAGCCCTCATGATTTAAAAACAGAATTAACTTTAGTCCTACTTATTCCACGAACAGAAAGATTAAAACTACAGCTTTTAGAACTAAGTGTGATGGCTCACAAAGATTGTTTTTATTCTTTACTATAATATGCTTATATTTTAAATTCTTTACAGTACTCTATCCAATGTGAGTCATTTACACTTGGCATGTATTCTTTACCAGTTATATGGACAGTTAGTTACTATTTTTACTTATCCATTCACACCCACATGCTCAGCACATTCCAGAGTACTAATTCACATATACGTCTATGTGTTAATTGTTTCATAATATAGGTACAAATTGTAGTGTGCATAATAGAATCACATAGTTGCAACTTCCATTCAGCAGGTGATGAGTCCTTTTTATTCAAAGGCTCGAGTCAGTTAGAGTTTGTGTAGTACTTGATTTTCTTCATTTAGTCATATTGATTTGGGATAGCTGGGGGCCATGTCCTGACTATCTATAGTCAATACTAGCAGAGGTTTTATAGATAGTCAGTAGAAGTTGATGTATTTAACTCCAGTTTGTTTTGTATAATTAGCGTTGTGATTATTTTAATATAGTTTGCATGATCATAGTCGAAAAAAATTATCTTTCATATTTTTCTTTTAGACTTAAATATTTATTTTAGTTTCTCATGAGTTATGCCAGTACAACGGTTAGCTTGGGATCACTTTTGGTCCTAAGCACTATGTGACGTCTAGGGGGTAGTCTGAGGCATTACAAAGTTGGTACTAGAGCACATAGTTCAAGTATCCTAGGGTGTCTATGAAGCTGTGTCTAGTAGAGCCTTGCAGAATGGTATAGAGACATCTATAATTTTCTCTGAGAGGCTGCAAGGTATTTAAGAAATGTCTCCCTTCTTTTATACTATAGATCATGCTGTAAAGTTCTTCTCTCAGAAACTTCTGTCGATACGTGTGTTACTCCATAATTCTCTATCTTTGTTATATTCTTGAGATAACATGATTAGCAAGTTACAATTCCTCCTAAGATGATGCTCTCAAATTTACTATCAGTAACTTCAGAAGTCATACAAGGGGCTTGAGAGTAGCTTTCTAGTGTGTTATAATTTCATCAAATCAAATGTTATGTGTTACCCATATGAGTTATTCCGTTAAGACAGAACAAGGTACGTATTTAGATTTCTCATTATTCCATTAATACAGATAGTGGTCATAATGGTAGATAGTATAAACCTAGATTGTTGAATAAAGTTTGTAGTCGAGGGATATTGCAACCTAGAGTATTTTCATTCATAAGTAGTAGAACCTTCATATAGTTAGGAGTATGGATATAGTATTGTAGTGAAAAGAAAAGTGGGAATGAAGATTGATAGAAAGTATAGAGATAAACTTATGCATGCTTTTGAGTTTGTATTAAGGCGATAGGTCGTTGTGTGTCAGCTTAGGGGTAATGAATATGATACAAGTTCCTTGGTAAATGGTAGAGAAAGAGTTATTAGTTAAGGTGAATTATTGCTAGCTTGATGTAGAAAAAAAAAGAGCTATTGATGGTAATTCTTGTGTTAGAAAAGTATACCAGTCTCCAGCAGAGCTCATAGAGTAGAAAGAGCAGTTGAAAGATCTTTTAGATAAGGGATTCATCAGGCCCAGTATTTCCCCATGGGGCTCTTTAGTCATCTTCATGCATAAGAAAAATGATTCTCTCAGAATGTGTATCGACAACTGTTAGTTGAACAAAGTCACAGTAAAAAATAAATACCCATTCCCCAATATTGATGACTTATTTGACCAACTTTAGTGTGCCAGTTATCTCTAAGATAGTCCTCAGATCCGGCTATCATCAGCTCAGAGCCAGAGAATGTAACATTCTGAAAATAGCTTTCAGAACTTGATATAGTCACTTCAAATTTCTAGTTATGGCTTTTGGACTAACGAGTGCTCCAAGAACTTTCATGAACTTGATGAATAGAGTTTTCAAGCAATACTTAGACATGTTCATCATAGTCTTCATTGATGATATTCTTGTCTACTCCTATTGTGAAAAAGATTATGTAGACCATATCCAAATCATATTACAGACTCTTAGAGCACATTAGTTATTCGCCAAATTTATTAAGTACGAGTTTTATCTAAGATCAGTAGCTTTCCTTGGCCATATTATTTCTGATGATGACATTTGAGTTGACCCTCAAAAGACCAAAACAGTGAGAAATTAGCCTATAACTCATCTCTTTATCAGATATCAGGAGTTTCTTAGATTTGGCTGGCTATTACAAATGGTTTGTTGAAGGTTTTTCATCTATTGCATCCTTTATGTCTCAATTGACTCAGAAGAAAGTCAAGTTTCATTGGTCAGATTCTTGTGAAAAGAGATTTCAGGAGTTGAAGACTCGTCTCATCTCAGCCTCAGTCTTGATTTTGCTAGATAGTTCAGAGGGATTTTTTGTTTACTATGATGCTTCCAGAGTTGGCCTTGGTTGTGTGTTAATGCACAGAGGTAAGGTCATAGCCTATGCCTCTAGATAGCTTAAGCATTATGAAAAGAATTATCCTACTGATAATCTTGAGTTAGCAACATTTGTTTTTGCTTTGAAAATTTGGAGGCACTATTTGTATGGGGTTCATATGGATGTGTTCATGGATCACAAAAGTTTACAGTATGTGTTCTCACAGAAAGATTTAAATATTTTTCAAAGATGGTGGTTAGAGTTGTTGAAAGATTATGATATGAGTATGTTGTATCATCCGAGCAAGGCCAATGTAGTGGCAGAAGCCCTAGGTAGAATGTCTATGGGTAGTGTTTATCATGTTGAGAATGATAAGAAAAGGTTAGCTCAGGAGGTTCATCAGCTTACTAGATTAGGTGTTAGGTTCATTGATAAAGCTAAGGGTAGTGTATGGGTTCAGAATAGTTAGAAATCTTCTTTGGTTGCCGATATGTGGGAGAATAAAAATAGGGATCCTAGTTTAGTTAAGTTAAAGGAATCAGTTAGAGACAAGAAAGTGAAGGTTTTCTCCTAAGGCGGAGATGATGTGTTGCTATGGTATGGTAGACTGTGTGCCATGTGTAGATGGTTTGAGATAGTTAATCCTTTCTGAAGCATATGGTGCACATTATTCTATTCACCCAGGAACCACTAATATGTATCATGATTTACGTGAAATCTATCGGTTAAGTGGTATGAAGAGGGATATTGTAGAGTTTGTAGCTAAGTGTTCTAACTATCAGCATGTCAAGGTTAAACACCAGAGACCTAGTGATACATTGAAGGAGTACAGTATTCACATTTGGAAGTGGAAAGAGGTGAACATGGATTTTGTTATGGTTTTTCCTCGTACGCGTCATCAACTTGATTCAATATGGATCATTGTAGACAGAATGACCAAATCAGCTCATTTGTTGCTAGTTCATACTTATTACTTAACTAAGGATTATGTCAAGTTCTATATTAGTGAATAGGTTAGGTTGCATGGAGTTCCGTTGTCTATTATTTTACATAGAGATACTCAGTTTGCCTCTAACTTTTGGGAGGCTTTTTAGAAGGGTCTTGGTACCAAAGCTTATCTCAGTACAACTTTTTATCCTTAGATAGATGGTCAGGCAGAGAGGACCATTCAGAACCTAGAGGACATGTTGAGGGCATATTTTCTTGACTTTAAGGGAAGTTGGGATGATCAATTACCATTGATCGAGTTTGCCTACAATGATAATTATCACTCTAGTATTGAGATGGCTCTATTTACGGCTCTCTACGGGAGGAGATTTAGTTCTCCTATTTGTTGGTTTGAGGGGGGCGAGGCTGCTTTGATAGGACCAGATTTGGTGTTTGATGCGATAGAAAAGGTTCAATTAATTAGGGAGAGGCTTAAGACATCCCAAAGCAGTCAGAAATTCTATACAGATGTGAGAATCTTAGACCTTGAGTTTGAGGGTGGTGATTTGGTCTATTTGAAAACCTTTCCCATGAAGAGAGTGAAGAGATTTGGCAAGAAAGGGAAGCTCAATCCCTGATATGTTGGCCCTTACAAAATTTTAAGTCATTTCGGGAAGGTACCTAACGAGGTTGAGTTGCCTACAGATTTGGCATCAGTGCATCCAGTGTTCCATATCTCTTTGTTAAAGAAGTGTATTGGTGATCCAGCTATTGTAGTCCCTTTAAGAAGCACAGATATTTAGGATAGCCTTTCTTATAAAGATATCCAGCCGAGATCCTTGATCGTTAGATTCGTAGACTAAGGAACAAAGAAGTTCCCTTGGTCAAAGTTCTTTGGAGAAATTCAGTCCATTGAGCGAGACACTTGGGAAGTAGAAGTAGGTATACCTACCAAGTAATCTCATATTTTCTCTACAAACTCAAACTCATCTTAAGGTAACAGTTTTTCTTAGATTGTCTATTTTCCATTCTCAGTTCCAGCTATTTAATCATTCTCATGTCATTGCATGCATTCACGAATCTGTTCAGTTTATGTATTATGTTTTAGACTTAATCATGTAATAATTTTTCCAGTTATGCATGTTTAGTATGTGATTTTAGTTTCCCTAATATTCTTATCTTAATAAGTCTCATTCGAGGACAAATATTCCCAAAGGGGAGATATTGTAATACCCTATCCTATCTCGGCTTATTTCAGCTTCTAGTTGTATGTATAGGAGGCTTAAATCCAGAAAATTTCACTAAGTGTTGGGGATTTAGTCTTATCTTGGCCTCTTAACTTCGAAGATTTTTAAATTAGTCTTCCCAACCACCGAGATGTCGTTCTGACACATTTTCGCCTCTTCCCACTTCTAGTTGTATGGCATGGTACTAACACACTTTCAACTGTGGTTATAATAGGTTGGACCCCAAAAATAGATTTGGGCCATGTCGGTTATAGCTAGCTGCCACAGTTTCAGTACAGTATTCAGCAAAACTCAGTTTAGGTTAGCTTGACCATAACATATAGACTTCCAGTTATTCAGTTACCAGATTTCAGCTATTCAGTTTACAGATTATTTCACAAATATTATATGCTTGGTCTTGTATTCTCAGAATTTCAGTTTTTATGCATTCAGGTTCAGTTATCTCATGCTATACATCCAGTCATTATTTCATGCACAGTTAACCCATGTAATTCAGCCTAACCCCATCTCATATACTAGTACATTCAAAGTAATACTACATACTTTCTTCGTGCTATGATGTCTTATATCATAGGTTCTTACGCTTAGTTTCCTGACCGCACTTAGACAGTTAAGCTTATCAGCAGTAGCAGTTATGGTGATTTCTCATATATTGAGGACCTATTATATTATTTCAATATTTCTATATTTCCTTCCAGTTAGTTTAGTTTGGAGGTAGTTGGGGCACTATCCCATCAACTCTTCAGTCAGTTAAGAGGCTTTTAGATGTTTTAGTCATTCAGATAGTTAGTCAGTTTATCAGTTGTTTGATCATTCTTGTTAGTATGTCATTAGACGTTTAGACCTATGATTTAAATCATATTTTCAATATTTGAACCTTATAGCTTTATTCAGTTATTTTCGCACATGTTTATATCAGTATATTATTCAGTGCTCATAGCAAGTACCAGCTCATGGTTTAGCTTCTGACCGTAAGCAACGTTATCGCAACTTGGGGATATCCTCGGGTCATGATAGTAATAGGAAACATTCTATACCACTGTAAAAGTCGTGTTATTTTGTTTTATTTCCCTTAGAATGAGGGGTAGTGAGGTCTTTTCAATGATGAACGACCTTTCAATATTATATGAACCCATTTCACAAAATAAAAAGCTATTATTTCACTCTCAAACTCAAAACCCCAAGAAAGCATAAGGGTTTCATCGTGCGTTCATATTTTGGGTTCTAAGTTCCTGATTGCTCACAAATTCTTGTGTATCCAAGGTATGTATCTCTTCCCCAAAATATATTTTGTAAGAAACATGTATTTAACTGTCATCCATGTGGTTCAATTATTGAATTTTTAATGTGGGTTGAGGTGTTTGTAAACGTATTACATAAATTGAATTCCCATAGTTTTGATTTTATTGTTTATAATTTATTTTTATGATTTTGAACTAATTAAATGCATAGATGTGAGAATTGGAATGGGGAACATGGGATCCCCGGAGTTTGATGTTCCAATGGTTCGGAATTGGCTTTAACCTCAACCCAATATTGTAAAATTAGATTTGATTGTGAGTGTATATATATATATATATACTTTGGATTATTTTGAAACCTAGCATTGAATAAAAGGTCAATGGGACATAAAACCTATTTTAAATTGAAAACTTCGGATTCTAATTTGCTAACTGGTTTAGAGTCCCTTTGGATAAATGGTTTGGTTCGTACTTGGAACTTTGGATTCCTATTGGCTGACTTGTTTAGAGTCCCATTATCTAAACAGTTTAGCTCCTACTTGGAACTTTAGAGTCCCATTGGCTGATTGGGTTAGAATACCTTTGGTGGATGGTTTGGCTAAATGACATGCGGTTACAAGCTATAGTCGGTATGACGATACCAATTATTAATGCCTTAAGGAATGACTCCTTGAATGGTTGAATGGGTTATGTGCTAAATGTTTAATTAGGCTTAAAAGAGGTTATGTAGTGAAGCCGTGAAGGTGTGGGTCTCGGATAAGTTATACTAGAAACTCATGTTTACCGATGCGAGGTTTTGTCTTGATGACCATGTGCATGTATCACACTAGATATATATATATTTTGGGATGGCTAGTTTCCTTGATAGCCTTAGCTTTCCCTCAGTTTTTCTTCGGTTCATATGGCTAACACGCACTGGGGCCCTTTCAGTAGGGGGAGATAAACCCATATAGCCCATGGTTACTTTTTATGAATTTTAAGCTACATAGTCTAGGATAATGTTTTACTTCACGCTAAGCCTTGTTCCACTACCCCGACACGTTATATATTTAAATGTATATGCATATGTTTGTGCGCATTTGGATTCTGGACTAATTTTAGATTATTGATCATGCCATTATATTATCCTGTATCTCGTGGTTATATTTTATTACTCAATCCACTAACCATCTTTGGATGTTGGATTCCCATGGAATGCAGAAACCAAAAATACATTTACTTTTCCTGTGCAGTGACTAGGCGACCGTGGGATAGCCTGTGAGTTAGATTAAAGTGGTGAGATTCCATACTTTGTAAGACCTCATTTCAGGTTTGGGTTTTCTTTATGTTATTGACTCTTTCCTTTGGACTTATTTTTGGCTATTGTCGAGGGCATGTGCCAACTTTTATTGACGTTCGGTTGGTTAGAGGCTTTGTGGATATTACTGTGGACATGAGATTGGTTAAATTCTTAGACTTCCTTGAGTCATACTCATCTATCTAGATTTACGTTTTGAATTCTACTACTATTTGTATATTGTGTTCCATTTGACTAGGGAAAGGGGTGGTGTCTGTCCTTGTTCCACTTGAGATACCCGTCACGGCCAGGCCCTGGATTGGGTTTTGAAAAGTTATGATTTTGTGATATGGTTAACTTGTATAATTCTGATTATTACTTCTTGTTGGTTTCACCCTTCGAGCTTATAGGGGCCCATGTTGGGTTATTTGCTTTATTGAGACATTTTAAATTTTGAAGGCTAGTTATGTAGTGATAGATATTTTTTCCTTAATATTATTATTTTGATTGTTTATTTACAGTAATTGAAGCGCTATTATAGGTTTTCTCTCTTTCCTTGACTTATATTATTTGACTGGCGTGCTATTATACTTATATTGTAATTTAGGTCTGTCGACCGATGATGACTACTAAGTACCGTGGCTTTGGTACTCATACTATACTTTTGTACCTTTTTGGTACAAATTTGAGTACTAGCTAATATAAGGAGGACAACAACTATAGGAACACATACTATAAAAATAAACTAGATGAGAAAATGAATCACTAAACAAATGGAATCACTGATAAAAAGCTGTAGATACAATACCAACCATTTAGCCAAATCGATAGTAATGACATGTGAACCTATGAATATATATGACTGCTTTACAATGTATACAAAGCCTCTAATGGAATCCATGACTGTGAAACCATCAAAATATATATGATAAAAACTCGGCAAGGCCCTGAATCAACTTGGAGCTCACCAATAGCCGCTTAGTATCCTATGTTTTATTGGGGAGATCTACTCGCTAAAAATCTGTGGCTGCAACATAGAACCCTGGTCCCCCATGAGGGATGTCAGTACGAAGTAATGTACTGAATATGTAAGGCATGAGATAACCATAAGTGAAATAAGAAATTAATGAAACTCGGGGTCAATATATATAAATATATAGATAAGGATGAACAGACCACCTTTACTTACACTTGTGGAAGACTGTACATTACATGCTTTTCTTTACTTTACTCTTCTTTTATTTATAATATTTGTAAGCCATGTGATACATATGACCAGCTGATCAGAGGTAAAATAGGATGACCCATGCTAGGTATTATACCCCCGGGATATGTTCCTCATCAATACACAAATCGGGATTGACCCATGCTAGCCTTTTCTTTCACCCTTGTGATACCACCCGATAATGGGATCGACCCATGCTAGATGTTCCTTCCACCCCTGGGATACCACCCATAAATCAATAAATTGAGATCGGCCCATGATAGGATTTTTCCCCTAAGCTACCACTAACACATAAGTATATTTACTTTACATCACTTCTTTAATCTTTTAGATTGTTATTTTTGTGGTCATAACATTATTGCACTTTAGAGATATGAACCAATAGAAGAAGGCATGCGATTGAGACAAGGATAATGATATAGGAAATAAGGGTAATACTTTGGAACTTATATGACACCATGAGCCTCTCTAGGTATAAAACATATTCACTAATAAGCCAAGAAGGCATGTGACAAGCGAAGAGATGATGACCTGCAACAAATAAGCTAGTAAGGTGTATAACTAGTAAGCAAGTGACATTACATAGCATATATGAGTTACGAAGATTCTAGTGATCTGACCTAGCATATAGAAATTGGGGCAGATTTAAGTGTAGAAATTTAGATGTTACAAATGGGGGAATATGAGCATACCAAGTTGAGATACGTAACTTCTCAACTAAAGAGGTTTGGACTGTACAATAAATACTTATCAGGTAATAACAAATAGAAGGGTACGTGAGAATGGGTACTATTGAAGCTATTCGGTAGATTCTAATTAGGAACAAATATATAACCCACATAAGGACATATAAACTATATACAAAATAGGTAAAAACTCTATAAGGTCACCTTATGCCCAAACACGATGGGAATAATATTCAAAAAAATAACATGTGTGGCCAAAAGAAGTATACACTCAATTAAAGCAATTTTGGGCATATTGTAATCCAGCATGTGACACTCTTTAAGTAATCTTGGTTCTTATTGAATCATATAAGAGAAATATGTTACACTTTGACACACTTTTAGAGCATGGACAGTAAATAAAAGGTCGACTAACTATAGTGGGGTTGGTACACCATCACAATGTATCTTTTAACATGAAAGATCATCTATGAAGCTCACTTTATTGGTACACGAGTATATGACACCATGGCAAAGAATATGAACTAGAATAGCCTTACATACCTGGTTGTGCAACCTGAGTATTACAATGAATTGGCCTTCTTTCCTTTAAAGTATTAATCTACAATATAAGCACATAATGGAGATAATATTAGCAACTAATCACAATGTAACCCTTGTAAAATAGTAGCTAATCACTTGACGGACAGTAAGACTATTCAGCCCCTCAAACACTTAGTGTATCACCATACCCTCCTTCTATACTTTAATACAACTCCACTTCACCATACCATAAGGTTACCCATTGACTCCAAAAAAACCACCTATAAACATCACCTAAACAGTCCCAAAATCCTTATCACAATATATGATATTGAACTCACGGCTTCCGATTATCGTCCCATGAGTTTTTAACAAGAACATATATAAAATCCTCCATCAAGGCCTATACAAAAGGATGGGTAAATCGGGGTAGTAACGTTACCTTTATTTCTAAATTTTTCTTTCTTAAGGTGCACTCTACCAAGATGTTAAGTTTCCCTTCAAGTTGAACCAAATACTATTGGAAAATATCTTGGAGATTAAAGAGAAGTGGGCTGCCAAACTTGGCAAAACGGGCTATCCTATACTTCAAACAAAACAATAACTTGATTTCTTTAACTTCCCCTGATAGAATTAAATATAAACCATAGTTATTTTCACTTACCTTAGCTGGAAATAAGAAGGGTTTCTTCAAGAACCCTAGGAGAGAAAAAAGGCGGCTATTTTAGGCTTGGGAGAAAAGAGAGAGTGAGCTAATTATAATCTGATTTTTTTACAAATAAGGATGAAGAGAAAATGAACTAATTGGACCTTATAAATCCTTCCACTTGACCGCCTCTTTTTTCCTCATTTCCAGCCACATATTGGTCAAAATTAGTCCAAGTAGGTGATGCACTTACTTGGATAGTTAAGCTGCTCAAAAACTCTTAAGTATGTGATGCACCTATTTGGTTTATTTCTAATTGGATCACACCATATTGGGCCTTAAATAGAATAGGTATTGGGCTGGACATTGGCCTTAAATAGATTAGGTGTTGGGTTGCTCATCCTTCCCTTTTTGTTTTACTTAATTTGGGCCTTTAATATGTCCAATAGTATAGGCCTCAATTCATTCCAATAGTATAAGTTGGTGATGCACCTACTAGCTTAATTAAGTCAAGAAAGCACCTCACCTTTTTTCTCTTAATTTTTCCAAAATCGTGATCCCTCTACTTAACTTAACACTTACCTTTAACTTTAAGCTCAAATACCTATCTCGAGTTTAAATACTTGCATCTATGCTAAGTTGGTCTATGTTTGGGATGTACGGAGCGTTACAAGCTATCACCATTAACGTCAAGATTTATGCTGGCCAGAATCAAAAACAGGGTGAGATTCTGGGCGAGAATTACCTTTTCTCCCTCATCTATTTTTATAGTCTTTCCATTTTCATAAATATTATATATTAAATTTATATTACTTATATTCTTTTATAGTAAAGGCTTTTGTGCATATGTTAATAGGTAATGGGATGTTATTATTTCTCTTCATTATATTATTATTTTATAATTTATGGCTTGTAATTCCTTTGCTTGCACAGTTTGGACATTGATGCTATTTTCCACTAATTATCCTATTACTTGTACTTTTGGGTTACGTTTTGGATAAATTACTAGTAAGGTAAATCATAACACTAGGTTCACTACTATTGTTGGTACAAGAGCAAGTGTCTACTAGAGTCCCATGGATCAAAATGACGATGTGTGTTTCTTATCTTTAGGGGGCTATAGGACATTCTTAGGACATCTTCACTTATGTAACTTATTTCATGCTAAGAGTCTGAGTTGGTTTCTAAATATTCATTTGGTTTGATTTTTTCACAGTTGGCTAGGACGCGTGCTACTACTATATGAGATGAGGACCTTAAGTCTGCGACTAGGGATCCTACTAGAGAACAAAAATGACCTGGAGATTGAGGATAGATGAGAGATGCATCCCCAAGTAGAGAATATGATAGGAAGTCTTCACTAGACTATGTTCCTACTCCCGCACAGAAGATTCCTCTACCCTAGCCAGTGGTAGGCCAGGGAACATCCTAAGCTCCACCATGGTTTATTTTTTCACCAATTCTTAAAGATGCATTGGTTCAAATCTAGGTTTTAGTTGGTATAGGCACGATATGATGGTGCTCAGTCTACCGACTAGTGTGGTATTGACGTAGAAAAACGATCTGTAGTTGTGGCTTCAAAAGTTAAGATTCCTCCACAATCTATATTTACTTAGTTGGTAGTCGCCCAACCTGTTATGTCTATTAAGGAGAAGAAGATGTTGGATAAATTCTTGAGATTGACTTTGTCTAGGATTTTTGGGGAACTTTGCGAGGTTGCTTATGAGTTCTTGGTTGCTTGGGAGGATAGGCTCCATAATTTAAGCCTAGTTAAGAATCATGGTATGGACTATATTACATTCTAATTATATTTGGCAGCTCGACATTAGTGGAGAGGTTATTTTGATTCCTGGCCAGTTGGATCTCTCCTATTGACATGGACATAGTTCTCTAATGTCTTTCTAGAGAAGTATACGCCTTACAGCCTTAGAGATCATTTGTCAAACTAGTTTTTGAGATTAGAGTAGGGCTTCATAATTATTGTAGAGTATGAGACTCAATTTCATGAGTTGTCTACGCATGATATATTTATTTTTCTGACTAAGTATGAGCGAGTTTAGTCTTTTATTCGAGGATTGAGACTTTCTCTTTGTATGGCTTTGAAAATTTTGCTTGTTATTGGTAGGTATTTTGTCCATGTTTTTAATCATGTCAAATGATGGAGAAGATGCATAACGAGTCCCAAGGGGGCAGCGATAAGAAGTCGTGATACCAGGGCAGTTGTAGTAGAAGATAGAGTGGCTCACGGTTCAGAGGTAGTAGTTCTCAGGATAGGTACCCTTCGCATCAATCTTATTAGAATTAGGGTCATCTAGTTATCCCATTCATGCCACACTTTAGATTACTGATGAAGGACAGTCTAGCTATAGTGATCATCTTGGCCATACTTATGGTCATCCTCTGAGAGGTTCATCTTTTAGGTGTTCTAGCTAAGGTGATTATTCTAGGCCAGTTGGGTATTTTGGGTTCAGTATAATGCCCAACATATGTGATGATTGTGGGTTCTTTGAGAATGTATGCAGGGTTATTGGAGTAGTCTTTAGGGTGCTTGTGGAGGTCCTCAGGCAAGTAGGATAGGAGATCCTTCAGGCACCTAGCCAGGTGCGGGTAAGTTCAGTTGAATGTCTTACGTAGTAGGCCTGATGTAGAGTCTTCTACTATTATTGTAGGTACAATTTTAGTGTGCCATCAGTCGACGTTTGCTTTATTTAATTTGGTATCCACTTATTCTTATGTATCTTCTTATTATGCCTCATAGTTAGAGTTATTTTGGGATTCATTTTTGTGTCGTTATTTGTATCTACTCTTGAGGGTCATTATTTTATAGTGGACTGAGTTTATTGATAATGTGTTGTGATTATTTGAGAGTTTGATGTTTAGGTTCATCTCATTGTGTTAGATATGGTAGATTTCGATATAATTCTAGGAATGGACTAGTTATCTCCCTATCAGGTAATCTTGGATTGTTTTGCCAAGACCGTTACCTTGGCTATGACCAACATAACCCTTGTTGTATGGTAGGGATGTATTAGCCACAAGTCGATGAGGATTATTTCTTATGTTCGAGCTAGAAGTCTTATATTGAGGGGTTTTAAGTCTTATCTCACTTATAGGTATGATGTTAGTGTGGAGATCCCTCAGTTGACTCTGTTCCTATAGTCCATCAGTTTCTTAATGTTTTCCTACCAATCAACATAGTTTTCCATCCAAGTGCTATATTGAGTTTATTATTGATCTTAATTCAGGCACACAACCTATTTCTATGGCACCTTACTATATGGCTCCTGCCTAGCTTAAGAAGCTAAATTCTCATCTTCAAGATCTTTTGGGTAAGGGTTTTATTAGACTGGGTGTGTCACCTTGGGGTACTCCTATCTTGTTCATGAAGTAAAAGGATAGTTCCATATGGATGTGAATTGATTATAGACAACCTAATAAGGTGAAAGTAAAAAATAGGTATCCTATGCCTTATATTAATGATTTATTTGACTAGGTTTAGGGAGCAGTGATGTTTTCTAATATTGAATTGAGGTTCGGTTATAATTAGTTGAGTATTCCAAGTGAGTTTCCTAAATATAGCCTTCAACACTCATTATGGTCATTTTGAGTTCCTGGCAATGTCTTTTAGGTTGACAAATGCCACAACTGTATTTATGGACTTGATGAATTGTCTATTCAGGCCTTATTTGGATTTCTTCATGATTGTGTTTATCAACTACATTCTTGGGTATTCAAGAAATAGATTAGCATATGTAGCATTTGAGGATTGTACTCCAGACTGATAGATCATAGGCTTTCTGCCAATTCTTAAAGTGTGAGTGATGTCTCAAGTCGGTGACATTCCTTGGAATTTTGTGTCTAAGGATGGTATTATGGTAGACCCCGTGAAGATTGAGGCTATTCGCTATTAGGCAAAGACTATATCTCCATCTGAGGTTTATAGTTTTATTGCCTTATCTAGTTACTATAGGTAGTTCATTGAGGGTTTTGCTACTATTGCAGCACCGACCACTAGATTGACCCAGAAAGAGTTTCCTTTCTAGTAGTATGAAGAGTGTGAGTCGAGCTTTTAGAAGCTCAAGATACTTCTTACTTTGTCTCCTAGATTGTATCTTTCTTTTGAGGGGTAAGAGATTCACCATATATTTTGATGCTTTAGTGGTTGGATTGGGATGTGTTTTGATGTAGAAAGGCGAAGTTATTGCTTATGTGTTGAGGCAGCTGAAGGTATAAGAGTGCAAATACCCCACTCATGATTTTGAATTAGCTGTTGTAGGTTTTGAGATTTAGATTTGGTGGCATTATTTATATGACATGCATTATGAGATCTACAATGATCATCATAGTCTTCAGCATCTTATGACCTAGAGAAAGCTTAATTCTAGGAAGCATAGATGGATGGAGTTGCTTAGCGATTATGACATCTCTATTCTATACCATTTGGGAAAGGTGAACGTGGTAGCGGATGCTGATGTGCCATGGTTTTATGGCACTTTCAATGCTTAAAACCAAAAAATATACAAGTACTTAGGTCCATTTAATTAGATAAGATGTGTTTTTGTGTTTACGTTGCAGGAAACTAGGTTTTGGAGCTTAAAAGAAGAAAAAGAGTTGAAGGATGTAGAAAACCCAACTTACCAGACCACCTACAGGATGTAAGTGGCTTAGTATGGCTTAGAGGTGACAAGATTTGATATGCTAAAAGCTTAGTTTTTGTCTCACACTGATGAAGGGTAACTTATGGCATGTAAGTACCACTTACACCACCATAAGTGCCAACATAAGTATCAGAGGCTCTAAAGTTTGAAGATTTTTCTGACAGTTACAAGGAGGTTACTCGCCACCGTAAGTGCGATCATGGGTATAATTATTGAAGCTTCCTAAAGACTCTGAATATTCTATCACTTAGAACCCTACCTACGAGGCCCGTAAGTGGGTCCATAAGTGACCATCTACCCAATTTTCCATGTTTGTTTTGGTTAGTATTTTTAGGTTTTCTATGTATTCAATAAATTTCTTTTTGATGTTTCTATAATATTTTATGCACATTTTACATTCACAAACATATTTTTGTTCTAAGATTCGACTTTTGATCTGAAAATCCATTGTTTATTCATTTGAGATTTTGGGTTTTGTTCTTAAATTATTGTGAGATTTATCTTATGCTTTTGTATAAGAATTTAATGGATGTTGTGGCAAATATGAATGGCTAAACCACTAAACTAGGGTTGTCAGAACCCTAGCGGAATAACGAAGAAGTGTAATTGCAACATCGTTCTTGACCAATATTCTTACATGTATAGTGATTGTCTTTGATTTAATTATTTTCTTAGCAGTGTCCAATGTTAAGATACAACTTGTATTCACTACTTACTTCAAAACAGAGGTAGAGATTAGGAAAATAAGATAACGTCAGTAATTTGAGGTTACCAACCCTCACCTAATTAACTTGACACTCAAAAGGTAATAATTAATCTGGGATCTAGGATAAGGGTTAGTAAGGTGACACACTTAGACTCAAAAGTTAAAGAGTGAAATTCACTAAAGGTGTTCATAAGAAAGATGGTGATACATAAACTATCAAATTCTACATGCAAGATATTGGAATAGTTCAATAGACAACAATAAAACATCATATGTAGAAGCTAAACTGATCTGAAATTCTATTAAGATATAATACTACAATAATACAAACATGTTTGAGTTGCTGGTAAAATTGACAAAAAGTGTGACTATCTGAAAGCCTCTAAAACATGATGAGAATATTGGACAAACCCCCAACAAGCTTTGACTAACTGAAATAAAGAAAGTATTAAAATTAACTACAAATAATTTGTCCTTACTGGATGAGGACTCACCACAACTATTGTTGAGTGGAACTGAACTATCTAAGGGAAATCAGGGAACTGAACATCCAAACCTATACTATAAGACAAAATAAGTAGGCGGCGCCTAACCTATCGCCTATGTTGGCATAGGCAACGCCTAACCTATTGCCTATGTGAGGCACTGAGCATAGGCAATGGCATAGGCGGCGCCTAACCTATCGCCTATGTTGGCATAGGCGGCGCCTAACCTATAGCCTATTTGAGGCAGTAAGCATAGGCAATGGCATAGGCGGCGCCTAACCTATCGCCTATGTTGTCATAGGCGGTTGGAAATGCAGCGCACTCTTGGTCGAAAAGGTCTATACCAGGGGGGCTTCGCCCCCGTGCCTCTATTAAGGTCAGTGGTGGGCTTCGAGAATGGGCCTATCGGCCCGATCCCTACGCCACCACCACAGACCTCATTGAAATTCACAAAATAAAGTCGCACCACAAAATTTTTTGGGTCTAATCTACATAATTCGAGGCGCGACTCTAATGCAAATCATACTTGAGCCTTACACATTTGACCACTCCCACTTACCGGTATTGTTCTATCACTCCTAGGCTTACCACCATTGACATGCCACACTTCCAAATCAAAATTGGGACTAATCTCCTCCTTTGTACTTCATGCACCTACACTTAATAAAAAACAACAAAAATGATTAGAAGGATGGGTTGCCTCCCACCAAGCGCCTTATTTTTGGTCGTGGCTCGACTCTTCTTTTTGAATTTTCATTTACCAAAAACAAAATCCTAGTAAAACGATGGGTTGCCTCCCATGTAGCACTTGATTTATTATCGCGGTACGACACAGTTATCTTGATTACTTAGACTTCATCAAGATATATGGTGGCTATACATTTTATCGAGTCAGTTGGACCGATATATAGCTTCACTCTTTCGCCATTCACCTTAAAGACACTACCATCATTTTTTTCTAACTCCACTACTTCAGATGAGTAAACTTGGCTGATCATGTATGGACCAGACCATTTAGACTTCAACTTACCTGGAAACAGCTTCAGTCTGGAGTTGAAAAGGAGTACCTAATCACCTTTCTGAAAGTTTCGTTGGATAATCCTCCGATCATGGTACTTTTTCATCCTTTCCTTGTAAAGATATGCTCTTTCATATGCATTTAGATGGAATTCATCCATCTCGTTCAGCTGTCACAATCTCATATTTATAGTATCATCCCAGTTCAGGTTAAGCTGCTTCAGTGCCCACATTGCTTTATGTTCTAGCTCAATTGGCAAGTGACAAGCCTTTCCATAAACTAGTTGGTATGGTGACATGCCAATTGGTGTATTAAACGCGGTCCTATGTGCCCATAAGGCATCATCCAGCTTCCTGGACCAATCTTTCCTGCTGGCATTCACAATCTTAGCAAGGATCAGCTTGATTTCCCGATTTGAAACCTCTACCTGCCCACTAGTTTGTGGGTGGTACGGTGTAGCTACCTTATGTTGCTTAACCCCATACTTTGCCAATATGGCTCTGAACAGCTTGTTGCAGAAATGTGATCCTCCATCGCTTATGATGGTATGGGGTACCCCAAAATGAGAGAAGATATTTCTCTTTAAGAACGCCACAACACTCTTACCTTCATTATCAGCTAGAGCGACTGGTTCGACCCATTTGGATACGTAATCCACAGCAACTAAGATATATTTCATCCAAAATGAGCTCACAAATTGGCCCATGAAGTCAATACCCCAGACATCGAATAACTCTAATTCAAGCATTTTGGACATGGGCATCTCATGGTGCTTTGAGATAGAACCTTGCCGCTGGCACTGGTCACATCTTCTTACAAAATCGTAGGCATCCTTGAATAATAAAGGCCAATAGTAGCCACTTTGCAGTACTTTCTTGGCCGTTCGTTCACTTGCATGGTGACCTCCAACTTGGGAAGCATGGCTTGCTTCCAGTATGATAGACACCTCTACATCTGGGATGCACCGCCTAATAATACCATCAGCACATCGTTGAAAAAGATATGGCTTATCCCAGAAGTAATGTTTCACATCATGCATGAACTTTTTCTTTTGATGAAAGGAGAGATTCTCAGGAATCACTTCACTTACCACGTAGTTAGCGAAATTTGCATACCACGGTAAGTTTTCCACCATAGTTTCTAGAATCTCTTCTTTGGGGAATGCATCATCAATATCAAGTTCAGCCTGCACTGTGTGCTCACTCTCAAGTCTAGATAGATGATCAGCTACTTGGTTTTCATAACCTTTTCTATCCTTTACCTCAAAATCGAATTCTTGAAGCAGTAGGACCCACCTAATTAGCCTTGGCTTGGCATCCATCTTTGACATTAGATATCATAGAGCCGCATGATCTGTATGAACCAATGCCTTGGTTCCCAACAAGTAAGGACGGAACTTCTCAAAAGCATAAACAACTGCAAAAAACTCCTGTTCAGTAACGGTATAGTTCTTCTGTACTCCATTAAAGTCCTTGCTCGCGTAGAAGATTGGATGAAATAGCTTTTCTCTTTTCTGACCAAGTACAACACCTAAGGCTACACCGCTTGCATCACACATAATTTCAAATGGTAGAGACCAATCGGGTGCTACAATAATAGGGGCTTCAACTAGCTTCCCTTTGAGGCATTCAAATGCCTTCAAGCAATCTTCACCAAAGTAAAACTTTGCCTCCTTCTCTAAAAGTTTACATAATGGGTTTACAATCTTGGAGAAGTCTTTAATAAACCTCCGATAAAAACCAGCATGACCGAGAAAACTACGAACCCCCTTCACAGAAATTGGAGGTGGTAGTCTCTCGATAACTTCAATCTTGGCTCGATCAACTTCAATTCCCTTTTCAGAGATTTTATGCCCGAGAACAATGCCTTCCTTAACCATAAAATGACACTTCTCCCAATTTAGCACCAAATTGAATTCCACACATCGCTGCAAAGCCATACTCAGATTTACCAAGCATGACTTAAATGACTTACCTACAACTGAAAATTCATCCATAAACACCTCCAAGGTTTCTTTAACCATGTCAGAGAAAATGGACATCATACACCGCTGAAAAGTGGCAGGTGCATTACATAGCCCAAATGACATTCGTTTGAATTATCTGCCAGTTCATAGCTCGCTACCCTTTTCTTTGTCAAAAGGTCCTTCATGAATTTGGCGTACCCTGGCATTTGCTCTAGTGCCTCAACTAAAGGCACATTTATAGTCAGCTGCTTCAGCATGGTCATGAATTTACTGAACCTGGTGTCATCAGCCTTCTTCTTCAGTCTTTGAGGAAAAGGTGGTGGTGGATTTGGAAGAGTTTTCTCCACCACTTCCTTTTCATTGTGCTTCCCATTATCAATCTTTTCAGACTACTGACATCTAGGTATAGTATCATGAACGTTCTTTTTTTGATTTTCAACTTCTACAGAATCATCACAATCTGCTTCAACAGTATTCTCCTCCATACTATCAACCACAGGCTTGCCCTTGGATGGATTTTCCAACACCTTACCACTCCTGGTTGTAATAGCCAAACATGATTCATCTTTCTTTGGATTTTGCACAGTGTCACTTGGTAAAGCGCCAGCTTTCCTTTGATTGAATGCCGCCGATAGTTGACTCATTTGTTGTTCCAGCTATTTTATTGAAGTGGAATGTGAGTCAACCAATTGATTTATTGAGGAAAAATCATTTTTATCTCAGCTACTCCCATGTTAGTTGCTTCCACTCCTTTCAACAACTTAGCCATCATGTCCTCCATGGACATCTTCCCAGAGCTAGGTGCAATAGCTTCACGATTTCCAGGAGGGACATACAAACCGCTCCTATCATTCTTATTCTTCCAATTTCCTTGGTCTCGTTCCCTGTATCCAGAATTTTCATAATAGTTCCTACCTTGATTTCCTTGGACATTGCCTTGGAATCCCTCTGATTATTCAAGTAATTTGCTTCCTCCTCAGAATCGGAGTCATCTATTCCTTGTGATACAACAACTTTGACCTTTTCTGTCTTCCCTGATAATAAATGCTTAGTAAGAAGGTCCATCTGTATTTTTATGTGAGCCATATCCTAGTCACGTTCCTCTATCTTCGCCTCTGTTCTACCATCATGCTAATAGATACAGTAGAGCTTGCTACCTCAGAATCCATAGTATGCCAAGCTCTACTCTACTTTGTCATACGATCCAGCATCTCACATGCCTCAATATAAGTAAGGTCCATGAATGACCCACCCGCAGCATTATCTACCACTGGCTTAGTCACCGAGTTCAAAGCCCTATATAATATTTCCATCAGGTAGACATTGGTCATCTGATGGTTTGCGCACCGCATAAGCTTCTTATTGAACCTCTCCCAAGTCTCGTGGAGAGCTTCAGTTGGAAGCTATCTAAAATTGCTTATCTCATCTCTTAATTGTGCTCTCTTGGATGGTGGAAAGAATCTTTCTAGGAAAGTTGCTTTCAGTTACCTCCAATTGGTAATAGAGTCAGGAGTTAGCCCGTTTAACCATAGAGTTGCCTCTCCAGATAGAGACAATGGAAATAAGTGCAGCCGGATTGCATTCTGTCCAACCCCTGGATTGTCAAATGATTTGCATGTTGAGATAAAATTAATCAGATGCATATTCGGATCATCACCTGCAAGTCCACCAAATAACCCTTTGAATTGCAATAGCTAGATCACGGTACTAGGGATATTGAACTTGGATCCGGGTGCCAAGGGCAGAGGAATAATAGCCCCTGTGGCACCAGCCCCATCCAAGTCATCATCATCATTATCAAAAGCAACTTGCACAGCTCGACGTTTAGGTCTCATCCTAGCTTGACGATCTCTGTTGACATTCCTATTCACTGGTGCAGCCACATCATCTGCACGCCTTGGATTTAATAACTCATCGTCACCCAGGTACTCATCATCAAGTTTGGTACCCGACCTGGGTTATCACATTCTGTTGATTTACTTGTGCAGCTGTTAATGCAGCTAATCTAGCCTGCTCCTGTTGAGTAGCTATCCTTTCAAGGTCTCGTTGCGCATCCATTCTGCCAATGAGATGTGGTTCAGGATTTATAGGTAATAATGGCTGACCCGATCTCCGTGTATTTGGCATGCAATCCACTAAACCTGAACAAAACAAAAACAACAAACAAAAAGTAAAATTTGAGAATCTTTGACCAAAGGGTCTATTAACTATCACAAACTTAGTTGACAACTGTATTCCCCGACAACGGCGCCAAAATTCGATACGCCCAAATTACAACTCTCATTAGACAGTACAAGCGGTTACTGTCAAATATAGAACCCAACTGGGTTGGGTGTCGAATCCCACAGGGAATACTATGATCACTAAGTATTGTGATTATTATTAGACTGTTGATCGAAGGTTCAAAGGTAAGGGGGGTTTCAGTTTAGGTGCACAATAATATTGTCAGTATAACGATGAGATGATATGTGCAATAATATTTGATCACAGAGAATGACAAATTAAGGTTATTTCCACCTTGTAGCTTCTACTTCTCTATTAATTATGAGTAATAAGGATTTTATACATGCATGCACTTATAGAGAGATGTATTCTAATTCTAAATCCAAGTGTTTCTCAACCATCAAGGATTTATTCACCTTAGTTCTCTCGAATCCAAAGTGTACAACCAATCGTACAAACTCTCCAAGAGGTTAATCTTGCTAAGGCATTAACGTGTAAAATAGAGGTTGGAAACCCTATTTTCTTGTCACACTCTCTTTTCTAAATAGTAACTTTTCTATCGAACAAGTTATTGCTATAATGGCGCATTCCCTATGTTTGCAACCACGAGAATTCAATCAAAATGAAGAGAGTAATGATATAAGTGGATTATTACATCATAAATTCAAAAACCCATAGCAACAGAGAGTATACTACAAGGTTTCCATAACCCTAACAAATAAACTTAGCTATTCATGAATAAAACGGAAATGAAAATAGAAATATTCATCATACCAAAACTTAGAACAATCTTGGTGTTAAAGATGAATAGCAAAAATAAGAGAGAAAAGTGTTTCTCTATCTCCGTCCTCAAGCTAAGCCGCTTTCTCTTGTTTGTAAAATAATACAGAATGTGAATAATCCCTAAAAATTCAGCCATAAGGCTTTTAATAACATCCTTCTCTAATAAATTGCTACTGCATCCTTAACTATTTAAAAATATTAAGTTTGCCTGGGAAAAAGTTCTCATACATCACATTCAGTCCAAAAGCTGCTTTCCTTTATATGTGAAGTTTCCTTTGCTGTCCACAGCTCCCCAAAGTGCTGTAATCTTCCTCATTAGTATCGGAAAAGCATGCTAATCACAAAGGTCAGCTCACTTAACTAAAAATAGACTAAAAGTGCAAGAATTATGTATTTTATCCTCAAAACTTAGCTAAAACATGGGTAAGTTATGGTGCATAGACGTATAAATACGCCCAACATCAGTAAGGTCCCTAAATTTAAAGTGTTCAATGATACTGGAAATCCAATGGCCCATCTGAGAAGGTATTGTGGTCAAATGGTAGGGGTAGGAAGAAATGAGTCATTATTGATGTGCTTATTTAGCCAAAGCTTAAGTGGCGAAGCCTTAGATTGGTTCACATCTCAAGAACTAAAAAGATGGCCTAGTTAGAGAGCATTGGCTAAGGGGTTTCTCGATAGGTTTGTGTTTAACTTTAAAATAGTCCCTCACCAATACTCATTAGACCAGACCAAGCAGAAGAATGATGAGTTTTTTTGAGACTATTTCTTCCATTGGAGAAAATAAGATTCTAGGGTACAACCTCTCATGTCTGAGGAGGAAATGGTATCGGTTTTCTCTTACGCTCAGGAGGGAGAATTTCTCACTAGGATGGTATCAGCAGTCAGGGAAACTTTTGCAGATTTGGTAAGAATTTAAGAATCTCTAGAGAAATGCATTCGAATAAGAAAAATTGTCAAAACCCAACATAATCTGGATCTTTTGTGTTTCTAAAGAAGAAAAGTTAGGATGTGACTGCAATCTCAACTAATTTTATTGGTAAAGTGAAAAAGAAATTCAAGCCTAGTAACGTTCTTTACTCTCGCCACTAAGTTTCAGACTGTATTCTATACCTAACCACAATACCAAGCTCCACTTCTAAATGTCCAATCCCAATACCAAGATCCACGTCCAAATATCTAATCCTAATACCAAGCTCTATAGCTAAATATTTACCCTAATACCTAATCCTGCAGCCAAATTATCAACCTCATGTTCAAGTTGCATTACCAAACAATCAACTAGAATTCCAAATGCCTCCAAACTATCATCAAGTAACTGTTCCCACTAATCAAAACTAGTATAACCCCCCATGTACAAACCTCAAAAAGAAATCTCCTAGAAAATTTACTTCATTGGCTGAAAGTCATACTTAGCTCTTCGAAAGATTAATAAAACATTGTTATCTACTGCCTATTAAATTGAAACCTACAAATCCCAATTCATAATTCTTTCAGACTGATCAAGTCTGCGCTTATCATTCAGGAGCGATCAAGCATAATACTGAAGATTACATCCACCTGAAACACATGATCCAAGACTTGATTGATTAGAAGATTATCACCCTAAAGGCACCGACACCAAATGTAACGAGCAATCTATTGCCTAATCATGAGGGAGCCACTTAGTTCGAATGGGATATGACTTTGAAAAAATTTACCAAAGACAAATTAATATGTTGGATTTTAATGGAGGGCAAGGAGATACTACAGGTAAAATTGACTGGTACATTCAGATGGGACCTGTTGAGTTCATGGCTAAATTTTATGTTATGGATATCCATCCTAGTTACAACCTGCTCCTGGGAAGACCGTGGATCCATAGTGCAAAGGCTGTTTCATCAACTCTTCATCAATTATTGAAGTTTATATATGAAGACTATAAAGTAGTCATTCAAGGTGAAAGGGAGTCATTTGAATCAATCCAATGGTTATATGCCTGTGATTAAAGATATTTCGAGGGGTAGTAGTTTTTATACAGTGGAAATTGTCAGTGCTCTAGAGAAAATTATGACACCACAAACGCTAATGCCTTTCGTCTACAAAATGAATGCAACTATGATATTAAGAAGTGGGATCGAGCCCAGTTGGGTCTTAGGTAATAATTTGGAGAAAATTATTGATCCCATTATGGTACCAGAAAAATCATCTAAGCATGGGTTAGGATACTAGCCAAGAAAGGAAGATGAGATTGAAGATAAGTCAAAGATGAGTCTGAGCCATAGTTTGTATTTATTTCCCAAATTTCAATAAAAAGGCCTCCCTATATTCAAGAAGTTATTTTGAAATATTATTATATTATTGTATTTTTATTATCTTATTATCATCTAACTTGGTTTGTTTATTTATTACAGTAGCAGTAATTTAAAACTTTCCAATGTTATGTCATGTCAAGGGTTATACGAACAAAGCAAGGTAGATGATGAGGAATGGAAAGAGTATAACGAGGAGCAATTAGTGAAACATATAAAAGAATTTGAAAATCGAGAGAAGCCCAACCTGGAGAAAATCAAAATAGTCAAGTAGGGTGACCGCAATGAAATCAAAGAGACAAGTGTTAGTGTATACTTAGCAGAAGCACAAAAAAAGATAACTCATTCACTTTCTATGGGAGTACATTGATATATTTTCTTGGTCCTACGATGATATGACGGAATTGAGCACAACATCTTGTCAAAAAAGTTACCAATCAATCCTGAGTTTGATCCAGTTAAGCAAAAAATAGAGAAATTCAATCCGGACTTAAGTTTGAAGATCTAGGAAGAAGTGACTAAGAAAATTCAGTCTAAGGTTGTGGAGGTCACAAAATATCCAACATGGCTAGCCAATATTGTCCTAGTGTTGAAAAAGGATGGCAAGATTCGAATTTGTGTTGACTACCGAGATTTGAATAGAGCCAGTCTTAAAGATAATTTTTCGCTTCCCAATATCCATATCCTCAGTGATAATTGTGAAAAACATAAAATACAGTCTTTTGTTGATTATTTTGTTGTGTATCATCAGATATTAATAGATGAGAAAGATATAGAAAAGACTGCTTTCATTACGCCCTGGGCATTTATCCTCACAGGGTGATGCCGTTTGGTCTCAAGAATGCGGGTAAAATATACATGAGGGATATGACAGTGATGTTTTATGATATGATTTATTAAAAGATTAAGGTGGACGTGGATGATCTAATTATCAAATCCCGCAAGGGTTCAGATCATCTGACCCATTTGGAAAGGTTCTTTAGCAGACTAATGAGGTACAACTTGAAGTTGAATCCTAAAATGCTAGTTGAGAAATTACTGGGGTTCATAGTAAGCAGAATATGCATCGAGCTAGACCCTTCAAAGATTAAGACAATTCAGGATTATCATCGCCAAGGATCAAGAAAGAGGTTCTGAGTTTACTTGGTCATTTGAATTACATTAGCATTTTCATTGCCTAATTAATAGTCATATGTGAGAAAATTCTTAAGATATTGAAGAAAGATGCAGTGAATGAGTGGGCAAAAGAATATTAGAAAGCTTTTGACCGAATCAAGGGGTATCTATCCGCTCTGCCTATTTTTGTTCCACCAAGGGATGGAAGTCCATTATTTCGTTACTTGTCAATCTCAGAAAATACTTTCAAATGTGCCTTAGGGCAACACAATGAAACTGGTAAGAAAGAGAAAGCAATAAATTACTTTAGTGAAAAGTTCAGGCTATATAAGGCTCGCTACACTCTTATGAAAATGATGTGTTGTACTTTGACCTGGTCTGCACAAAAGTTTAAAGCATTATCTATCCTCGTACACAACATATCTCATTTCCAAAATGGATCCATTAAAGTATATATTTTAGAAACCCATGCCTACAGGAAAGTTAGCCAAGTGGTAAATATTTCTAAATGTGACTCAAAAGATAATTGTGTATGTGACTCAAAAGACAATCAAGGGGCAAGCTGACTCAAAAGACAATCAAGGGGCAAGCCTTATCAAATCATTTAGCAGAGAATCCAATTGATAATAAAGACGAGCCACTTTGAACTTAATTCCTAGATGAGGAGACTTTATTTGAGGGAGAAGACATTGCATAGATATATCTCGGATGGAGATTGTTCTTTGATGGAGCGGTCAACTTCAAAGGCGTAGGATTGGAGTGGTTTTGGTGTTAGAAATGGGCCAACCAAATTTAGAAACCGCTAAATTGCACTTCGCGTGTACCAATAACATGGATAAATATGAAGCGTGTGTCCTAGATCTCAAGTGGGCACTTGATATAGGTGTTTGAGAATTTCTAGTCACCGGAGACTCAAATTTGCTGATTCACCAGGTACGGTGAGAATGGGCGGTAAAGAACTCAAAGATTACCCCTTATGTAGAGCTGGTCCAGGATTTGTGTAGGAGATTCTTAATAAAGTTGATTTCAAACATATGCCTAGGATACAAAATGATTTTGTTGATGCTTTGGCTATTATATCCTCCATGATTCAGCACCAAGAATAGAGTTACATTGATCCTTTGGAAATAAGCTTAAGGGAAAAACCTGCACATTGTGCGCACGTCGAAGAGGATCCGGATGGAAAGACATGGTACTATGATATCAAAAGGCATTTAGAATCTGGAATACATCTCGAAGAGGCCAACAACAATTAGAAAAAGACAATCTGACGTTTGGCAAAGAATTATTTTCTAAGAGGGAAAATTCTTTTTAGAAGGAATCCAGACTTAGGATTCGTAAGATATGTCGATGACGCGAGAGCCACAAAATTAATAAAGGAAGTATATGCAGGAGTTTGTTGGCCCACATGAATGAATTTTCCTTTGCTTATATGATTCTAAGAACTGGTTACTTCTGGATGACAATGGAAAATGATTGTAGCAAGTATGTGCAGAAATGCCCAAAATACCAGATACACAGAGATTTGATATGAATGCCTCCACATAAGCTTTATGTGTTGAGTTTACCTTGGCCTTTCATAGCTTGGGGTATGGATGTTATTGGACCAATAAAGCCACCAGTGTCAAATGGGCAAAGATTCATTTTGATTACTATAGATTGCTTTTCTAAGTGGGTCAAACCTGTTTCATATAGAGTTGTCACCAAGAAGGTAGTCATAGATTTTGTTAGAAATAACTTGATCTACCGATTTGGAGTACCAGAATCAATCGTTACTAATAATGGTTCTAACTTATACAGTCACTTGATGAATGAAATTTGTAATTAGTTCAAAATTGTTCAATACAACTCAACTACATATTGTCTATAGATGAATGGAGCCGTGAAAGCCGCCAATAAAAACATGTAGAAGATCTTGAGGAAGATGGCCAAAAAAGATAGATCATGGCATAAGATGTTTCTTAATGCTCTGCTAGGGTATCACACAACAGTATGAACCTCAATTGGGGAAAATATTTATCTAATTGTTTATGGAAATGAAGATGTGATACCGATGAGGTTGAAAACCTTCCTTAAGGATTATTCAAGAAGTCAGATTAAGTAACGAAGAATGGGTTCGCGCTTGCTACAAATAACTTATGTTGATTGATGAGAATAGAATGGTTGTCGTGTATCATGGTAAGTTGTACCAACACAGGATGATACGTGCCTTCAACAAAAAAGTAAGACCTCAAACATTTGAAGTTGGAAAATTGGAACTCAAATGAATTTTCCTGCACTAAGAAGAGTACAAAGGCAAGTTCTCTCCAAATTGGCTGGCACCATACATAGTTCGCAAGGTACTATCTGGAGGAGCTCCGATTCTATTTGAGATAGATAGTCAAGCGTGGAACAAACCAATCAATTCATATGAGGTAAAGAGATACTATATTTGAAAGATATTTCTAGTTTTTGTTTCCTTGGATTGTTTGTAATCACCTTTATGATAGTATTTGTCTTATGATGTGTAACTGTCTATAATCCTTTTTTTTATGTACGAACTACGTTTAACCTAAATTCCAAGAAAGGGATACGTAGAAGGCCTATGTCGGCTTTCATCAATCCCTTAGGACAATTTATCCTTATTTTTATCTATGACCTGTGTGATGTCCTAAATTCCCAAGAAAGGGATACGTAGGAGGCCTATGTCATCTTCAGTCAATTCTTTAGATTTTTCTAGCCTTAGCGTATCCTGTACTATGTTTGACCCAATCCCTTCTTCAACAGGATACGTAGGTGCCCTAATGGATCAATCATACTACCCCAGGAAATGGAAATTCGGGCAGAATTTTTGAGAAGGAATCTTGAAAATTCAAAAGAAAAGATCATCATCCAGCAAAGAGAATGGAGACGAACAAAGACTTCAGATATCTCAAATAGTAGTAAACTGGGGGAGAAATTTTGAGGAGGTCCTTAAATTTTCCACTAATATATTAGAATATATTTCAAATCTCCCAGCTCCCAAGGTCAAAGTCACGTTATGGATATCACCTGCCGCAATAAGTCTAGGCAGACTAAATTTTCAGCTATGACGGAGCTTCTAATAGAAATCCTTAACGACAATGAATCCCTGCAATCATTTGTCAAACTTCCAGTATAGTCAAAACCAAGAGGAAGAAGTTCATTGATCTAGTACGTGACATGACTGGCAGATATTTTCTAAAGCTTTTAAAAAAAATCTAAAGATAGTTTCTAAAATTTAAGACTACTGTCGAAAATCTGTAAAAATATGTTTACTTAGTGGTCACCTAGGCATCTATTGGAATGGGGAGTCATGGTGGAAGTCCCAATATAATGAAGCACACAAAAGATGGCAAAGAGCAAACTAAGGATTGAAGGAGGGCAACCAGGAGTCGTTTCACTCAAGACTAATCATTTTTTAGTGAATGCAGGGATCAATACACAAAAATGGGAATCTTTTTCAAAAAATCCCCAAGAGAGTTACCAGCAACACCAAAGTATATAATGCTCAAAACTGGTATTTTCAGGTAGATGCAAAGATGAGTTTAATACCTATATATCGAGAACCTTTTGAATTGTCTATCTGATTTCTTGAGAACTTGAAGGACAAACAAAGGTCCCTTATCTTGTTTATGAATATTGTATTTAGAATTTTTCTAAAAAATAGTCGGTAGTAAATGCGACTTTATGTCTACTAAATATTTACCTTGAGCACAACTGAATTTAGGGAGTCGACACAACAAATACAACAATAAAAGTATCACTCAATAGGAGGGAGAGAGGAAAGTCATCCTCAAAATTTTTCTTGAAGGGAAGCAAATGGTATTTGAGTAATCCCCAAACAAGGATTTTGCCCTATTTTACTTACATCCGGTGGATCTTCTATTTAATTATTTCTCAAAAAAGAGAAGATATATAGCAGAATAAGTCATTCAAGTTACAATGCTCACTATATGTCATTATCTTGACTATGGTCACAAGTGAGAGCGACATTTTGTCTACTAACTGTCTACCTTAAGTGCAAGTACATGTAGAAATCAAAATGTCGACAGACGAACTTAGGTGAAACTATTTTTAAATCACCGAAGAAACTATTTTATGTCATCTCATTCACGAGAGGGACATCATATGCCATTGTCGAGAGGGCCATTTTATTTTATTCCATTGCCAAAAGGGCCATGCCAAGAGGGCTATTTCATATCATCTCACTATCGAGAGGACCATTTCATGCCATTTCCAAGAGGGCTAATTTCATATCATCTCATTGCTGAGAGGACCATTTCATGCTATTGTTGAGAGAGCCATTTCATATCATCTTACTCCCGAGAGGTCCATTTCAGCCATTATCGAGAGAGATATTTCATTTTATTGGCAAGAGGGATATTTTATATTATTTCATCACCAGGAGGGCCATCATGCCATTCAACTAAGTCTCCATAATTGCTCGCCGTGCAAGATGATAAGGTATGGACTTGGAAGATACTTTGGAGCACATATATCCATTGACCACATAAGATATCATAATCTGGCATTGAAGATATCTCAATATTTTATATCTGTTAACCACGCAAAGGCTATATATCCCAGGCATAGGCTATATATCCCAGCATCAAGGATATATCATTATATTATTAATCAACATGTGAATGCATAAAAATCACATGATTCAAAGGGATGTCCTTAAGTTGATATCTAAAAGTGAAAAATATATGAGACTTCCTAGAAATTTACAATCCTAGGGTCATGTATAAGTCATATTATTCGAAATAGGATAGTTTGAAAGATTACCTATGAGTTGATAGTCCATAGGTCATCCATAAGCCACAACAACATCCTAACTAGATAGTATGCAAGATTACCCTAAGATCGATAGTTTGAAGGCTATCCATAAGTCATAGTTAAATCCTTACAAGAGAATATATGAGATTATCAAATTGATATGCTTAAGGGTTCTCTATAATTCATGTCATATCCAAGATCGATTATATGCAAGATTACCCAAAGACTAGTAATTTGAAAGATATCAATAAGTCATATTATATCTAAGGTCATATGATGGCAGGAATGCCTAAGAGCTAGCGATTGAAGGGACATTTAAAATCAAATCTTATCCAAGGTTGGATAATGTGAAGAATTACTTTAAAATCTAGAAACTCAAAGGATATTGGTAAGTCTCCTCATATCCATTATCGAATGATGCACAAGATTACCCAAAGGTTGATGCTTCAAGGGAAATCTATAAGTCGTATCGATTCGAAAGATACCCAAGACTTACCTGAGGTCACATGCAAAGAATAATTTTCAATAACTGGAGAGGTTGTCATTTTGCATACAACAAGAATTATAGGTGACCAAAAGGGTTGCCGCATCAACATAAGATTACACGGTTGCAGGGACTATTATGCATAAAGTGTCGTCGGTGTCCCAAAAGGCCACCCCACTTTGAAGATATTTTCAATCGAAAAATAAGATAACTATACAATAACTAAGAAGGTTGTTGTGTCTATTATAATAAATTATATCCTTCCAATTAGGTACATAAGAGGAAGACTTTTATTTTTGAGCAACAACACATATGGAGATATGATAAAAAACTGTACACCTCTTTCGTCAATTTTGCTTATTACTGGCGATTTTTGTTTGAGATATCCCCACTAGGTGGGAATACACTGAGTTTGTTATTTTTTTTTTGTATATTGACGAGAGCATTCGAGAGGATGAAAATTAAAAATCAAAACCATAGGTACGGATGACTTCAAAAGGATGCAGTACAACGTGGAACTTTTTCTTTGTAGTAAAATGGGATATGGTCTAAAGAGGGACATCAAACTCTTTGGATGCGAGCTAAAGGATGATTGCCACTACCCTTGAACCACATCACTGTTAGAAGCCATGTGGGTACTTTAGGATATTTGGTTTTAGCTTCACCTTCAGGATATTTCTAAACTCATGTCGAGGGTAACATTCTCTTTTCTCTAAATTTGAGTGATAAGACACCTAGAGTTTTGGAAATTACGTCGAAGAAAATTCTTACCTATGGATGTGAAGAGCTCCACGTTCATGGTTAAGAGGTTACAACACTCTCTTCCATAACTCGATCAACTTGTCACTCATCACAACCCAAAGATCATCTGAAATAAAGAACTATCTTTTCTATCAATTGAGTCGAACTACCAACAATTTGATTCCCAGAATCTCGAGGATATATAGGCTTGGATCTATGTAGAAAACTTAACTATATTCCAACCTTCCCCCTAAATTCCTTTATTCCCCAGCTCTTTGGTTTCATCAAAAACTCCAAAACTGAGATAACTTGTGAATTTATTGAAAATTATGCTTTAAATCAATCTTTATGAACTACACATCACCTAAATTCTCATATAAATAGAGATATGTAGGAAACCTGATAACAGGGTCCGACCATACCTCCCTATAACTCGTGAAAACAAATAATATCTTTCAGAAATGAATTTATGGTTGGGAAAAATTAAGAATGTCAAACTCCCTTTGCCCAGGGTTACTTTCATCTACCCTACCCAAAGGGAGGGGGAAATTGTTGACACCTAATTTTTGTCCTCCAAGACTAAATTTAACCCTGGGTTTCTTCAACTTTTAATAAAATTGAAATATTTATTTCATCCGGATAAATGCACTCTGAAATATTTATTTGGGTTAATTTTTTCACCAAATTGATGATTATACATTTCATATTTACATATACGAAAATGTACAAATTTTTTTAGTTAAATAAATATTTTTATCAAAATTAGATTTTTATTAAAATTGAGCTTGAAAATTAGCTCAAATGGTTAGGATGTTGATTTAAATATGATTTGTTCTTGAAAAGCAGTTATTTGAAAAATATTCATTTGATTTTTAAGAAATCAAGAAGCCTGGGGTTAAATTGAGTGTTAATTCATGTCGAATTATGATTTAAATTAGTCAATTTATCAAATTTGGCCATGATCTTGCAATGTAGTTAATCGATAGATTTCAAAATTATGGATAAAATTCAAATAAATCAACTAAATGAATACTTGTGTGCTATTTAATAAATAAACGAATCCCTAATTTCTAATTTACAATAGCCCAACTAATATTGAAACCCACCTAGGCCCATTTATTCAATAAAAAATAATTAAAATAAGTTATAACACTACAGATAAAAGCTCAAAACCGACCCCAACTGACCCGACCCACTGCCTTATCTTTAACAATAATATAATAAACAATGTGCCACCTCTAATAATGCACAACAAATAACGACAATAATAGCCCCCAAAATAATGATGAACAACTCCCAACAGTAATAATTCAAACTCGGTCCTAGCAGAAAACCCAAATTCAACTAGCATCAACTCAATTTGACTCAACTCCAGCCCCAACCTAATCTGACTCTTCTCCACACATCATGATGGTGTGTCAAGAAAGGATCAAATTTTCTAGAATAGGTTCGAGGTGGCTTCTCAAATTGTTGGATTTGTATAAATTCATACATATTTGTATAATTTCATTGGCTATTGTGAATATCCCACTACTATTGGTTCATCCATTCCAATTTCTGTATGAAAAAGCCAAATTTTGTACAAATTATGAGCTAGAAAGTCTTATCTTCAGACTCAATTTGAAATTTACACTTAAAAATTCCTAAAATTACCCCTAAGGATAAAAATCCCACATCGATGGAGTGAGGATTCCCTCCCCATTTTGTTCTCTATATAAAGCTCCTTATTAAGATAAAAATTCAAGTCTTAAAGGCATAAAAAAAAACTTTTAAGCAAAAAAGTTGAAATTTTATGGTCAATCCTTTCTTTTTTTGTTTAATCAGATGTCTAACGGCTATTCCTAGTGCTGGTGGTTTCGACAAAGTTTGAGGTCTCATTTTACTGCCTAAAAGTCGATTAGTCTCCAATTTTTTTTATTTTATTGTATTATTACCGGCATCGTGATAGAGGTAGCATGTAGTAATTTTGATTATTGTATTATTTGTTGGGAATTATTGGCTGCAATAAGATTTGAAAGCTATTAGGATTTAGTGTAATATGATGTTAGATAAGTTTTCTTGCTCTAGCTATTCGGTTAGATATTAAGCTATATGTTTTGGTCATCTTTTTAATTTTTTGGTGCTCGTTAACATTTATTTCATTGTTTTAAGTCTATATTGATGTTTCTTGCTTCAGTTTTTGATTTTACTTAGTTCGCTACTTTGGCTCTATGAATTCTTGTTTGATTTTTTTTCTTTCTTTTCTTTTTTGGTCTACTATTTTAGCTCTAGTGATTGTTTGTTGTAGTCACGTTTTACTTTTCTGTAACGGTCAAAAAAATATTCCAATGTGTCCAATCTTCTTTTCTTGTAAAATAGAAATTCCCCCTAGTTATGCACTTGATTAAGAGGTATTAAGTTGCTAATATGCAATCGTAAGTAGTCATGTTTATTTTTATTTCGTAAGCCACGGCTAGGATCTTTGATTATATGTGTTGTTTTAGAACACCAATAGAAACTGTTTTGTAGTTTTTGACAAAAAATTAAAAACGCTACTCTGAGTTTTTTTTTTAGATTTTGTAATAACTGAAAAGATTTTCTGTATTGCCATTTTTTTGAGAAATAATGTGAAAAAAAATAAAATAATTTTTTCTATAAAAAAATTTGCAACACTTTCTGAACAAGAGCCAGCTAAGTAAATTGAAGTCTTGCCACTAGTGGGGGTATTGTAACGGCCCTTAGTCATGTTATTATGGCACCTTTTTCCTTACCCAAAATCAGAGAAGGTAAATTTTAAACCATCTTCTGATTTGCTTGGATTAAAAATATGAATAATCTTCTATACCAATGTTGAATTTAGAATCGATTTGCCTTCTGTAAAATATTACTAAATTTTTTATTTGTCTTTTGTTAGTTAAGGCAGATATGTCTTCTTCCCCATGCTTCTCCTACATGTTTTATTTTAGTATATCCAGAGGTGAAAGCAAGGAATTTTTTTTGTTGTGTGTGTTGGTTATCGTATTTTTCTTTACATGTGTTATGTGTATTTTATTAGGTCAACTATTCTATGTTGTATTTTGTCCCATAGAAACTTTGGTTGTTGTTGTATTGTATGGTAGGTTGTCTGTTAGTTATTGCTTACTACTGTACCATAGTTTTGTGTCTACATTTGTGTTTTATTATGCATGTGTTTAATGTTGTTTATGTTAATGGTTGCTGTGAATTCTAGTTCTTGTATTGTTATTTTTTTATTATTAGTCTTATAATCATATGTTTTTGTCTAATTTCTTTCATTTCCATTCAATGTTTGTGTATAATCTGTTCTGTATTGTTTTTTCTTCAAAATTTTCTAGTATAGATCCTAGTCCACTCTATATTATGCTGACACATTTTAAACTTAGCAAATTATGTGATCTGGATTGATTCTAATTCTTGCCTTTTCTTTCTTTACATGTGAATCTATTTTCGAGTCCATAATGGACTCCTTCCCATTGCATTATCAAGTGGGCCAATGAGTCCCATGGCCTCAAGGTTTAAGTCCATAAGTGATTCCATGGCATACGGATATGAGAAGACAAAAAATAGGTCAAACCCATTGATGAAATTGCTGGAATCTCAAGATTGGAAAAGTCTCTACTTTATTTTATTATTTGATTATGTTTAGTTAGACATTTATTTATTCATTCATTTGGGCCTTGAAGCCAATGTTGTAAACTAACACAGGTAAAGACAATTATGGGCCAAAAGGTCCGAAAAGATAGTTTAGGATAGGTTATGAGAAAAAACCCAATATTTAGATTAGGACTGATGAATATAGGCTGAAAGCCCAACTAGATTAGGATGGGGTTTATAGATCTAGGCTTAACAGCCTAAATCACTTATTTCTCCCTTTTCCCCTTTTCTATGATTATTTGCTATATGTTCCTTCGAACCTAGTCAAATTCCTTACTAAGTCGCTAAAAACTGACTTTGCATAAACCTTACAAAATATTTTCTTTATCGACTCTCTTTTCAATAATCACTTTTCCTTTTTTTAAGTTAGTCAAAAGAATCATCTTTCTCACAATCCGGATAACCGCAAGTTAGCGGATACTCTTGGTGCCTTAATAACCTTCCAAGAGTATTAATAGGAACATCTAACCTAGAATTTCAAAACTTAAATGATTTTTCTATTTTGAATCATTTAAGTAATTACTAAATGTTTTCTTGATTTTCCCAAATAAATTAAGTTGTAACTCCATTCTCGAGTTTAAAAACTTTTCAAAAGAATTTGAACTTGTAAAAATCTGAAAGTCATTTCTCCACAAAAACAGATATGGCGACTCTGCTGGGATTTTTAACTAGGTTTTGACCAAATATTTGAATTTACCTTTTGGCTAACTGTTTAAACTATTTATGTGCTTATAAGTTTCAATTCTGGGAAATTTAACTGTTATATTTCATGGCATAAATCTTGTATAATGATTATTAAATTATTTTCGGGTTTCTGGATGTACCGGCCCATATTATTCAACTCCAAATCAAATGTTGAGAATATGATGGTTTATCGGCACGTTAGGCGGTAGGAGACTATTCGTATTTCAAAACCTAATTTGTCTGCTTGGGAATTTGTGTCCAAACCAACTCTAGACACCCTGGATAGAGCTAAACCAAAACCCTCTTTTCGGAATGAGCCTTGAATGACCCAATGATCGAGGGGGTATTGGGCCCATTAGAAAACCTGCCCTGCGTCTATTGGCCACAAGTCAATTAATGATGAATCATATTTATTTGTATAAGAAATAAATGTTTGTTTAAATCTAATCCATTATCTTTGGGGTATGGAAATTGTTATTTTGATTTCTTTCATGTAGGGAATGGACCAACTGTACCTGCACAAAATGTTAAAGATGATTACCGTACCTACAATTTCCTGAAAATATGAGGGACTCATATGAATCCAAAAGACAAAGTGATTGCTAGTACACATGTTGGGCATCTGCCTTCGCTTATAGAGATGGATGCCTGGCATGAAATGATCCACATACTGATGAAGTTTTGAGATGACGACAACATGGTATTTTTCTTTAGGGAAGTAGAGTTGGAACCCACTATTGAAGAAGTTTTGACTTATTATGAAAGCATCGATATGTGTAAAAATTGAAAGAGTACCCCAAACAATAATATGCTTGCATATGGAATCGTCATGAAATAATAAAATTCATTACAATTAATGATGACACCTGGCTGGGAGAATGTGATAGGGTAAAAATATCTTTTCGTGAGTTGTATCACCAATCTGGAAAGTATAACACTTTTAAGACGTTTAGTCATAAATTTGAGTCAGAATAAAACTAGAAGGAGAAGAAAGCATTTGCTTTTGTACTGGGCTTACTTGGAACAATTGAGTTCTCAAAAGGAAAAAATGGAACCATCCATTCGAGGTTTTTAATGGTAATGGACACTCTCTTCAATGGAATGAATTATGATCTCACTAAGGTGTTCCACACCTTAGCCCCTATGATAGTCGCTAAGATATATTGGGCATTAGGAATGTTCCAAAGCGGGTATCATTTATTTCAAGGCTGTAACCTTATCTTACAATGATGGATGATGAAACACTTAGTGAAAAATCTGAGAGAGGGGCACTCAGATCATCGAACAAGGGTAGATCTTCTATCATCTCATCACATGTGGTTATTCCTAGATAGGTTTAAGAGGAGTGAATCTCTTGAATTTATACAAGATTTTAGGGGGATTAAAAGATGACAACGTTCAGTGGTCGATTAGATACCTTCGCCTGGGGAAGTACATTACTCAAGGAGACTAATGGCCTTTCTTAGTAATTCCGAGCCTCATAGGAACTCATCCTTATTACACCAACAAGGTTCTTAGGCAATTCGACATCAAGTAGGAAATACCGCAAATGGCACCCATGGTCTGATTCATTGCCGATTATGATGAGTACGAAACTCCCTTCCAGAAGTACATGGTAGATGGGTGAAAGATAAAAAATATGAAGGAGGTATATTTTTGTATTGGGTATGAACCCAAAGTTAGTGACACTTACAAGGAGTGGTTGAAGAAGAATCTCACCGAAACATTAATCCCGAGGCTGAATGTACCCACCCAAATTATTGATGTATAATCAGAACATTAGATCCGACTCCACAGGCTTCAAGAATAATTCCAAATAAGTGATATTGCACACCAAAATATGAATATGGAGTATGAATTCACCATGCACTAGTTGAGATAACAGTTAAAATGATCCAGCTAAGAGGTTGATGATACTAGACAGTGTCTGATTGATTTGGATTATTGCATGGTTTCTCAGATTGATAGCATAGGAAAGATGACCTATACAAACAAAGCACAGTTATGAGGAAATCACCTAATAATCAATAGATATAACATATGGTAAGAGGTGGATAAAGCTAAGAAGGCAAAGTTCAATGGAGGAGCATCTCGGAGTTCCTTTTTCTATTCCCTACGTGGGACTTGTTCTTTTTTTCATGTTATCTTTCTTTTCCCTAAATATTGTATACCTCTTATGCTATTTTCTAGGCATTTATGGATTTTTACATATTTATGAAAAGTTTGGGGGAATGATGGATTGCTTTTTAAAATGCATATATTTTCTTCAAAATTCGTTAGGACAATGCTTGGCTCAAAAGGGTCACCCCAACTAGGATATGCGTTTATTATAATGTTATTGTATGATATAACTACCTTATGTGTTTATGTGTGTTTGCTTGAATGAAAGAAAAATTTATCCACTACACTCCCGTGGATCATTTTGGCAATGATATAGATAATTCTATGTGGTTACTTCTTGTCAAATATCTTATATTATATATCTTATATGGGATCTAACACATCTGCCTTTGAGTTATTTTACCTTACAAATAATAGGAAAAAACTCCATGTTGAAAAAAGCTGGCAGAACATCCTTACTTCACCCAGTCAAAAGTTCATAAAATCTTATCCGCTAGCCATCATTCAAATATGACTGGAAGCGATGAAGATAATGCATTAACCATTAGGGACAATGTGATAGCAGAACAAAGTGAGATAATTGTTGAACTTGCGATAAAATTGCAAATGCTTCAAGATGTGATGAATCGTACTAGGGACTTGGCTAATTTGGCCATCACCGTCAATGCTTCTGCCTAAGAGAACATGAGACTCTACTCCAAATTCCTCCCCTTGATATGCCTATTCTCGGGAACCATCCAAATAACATATCATCTGCCCCCGCTTCCAAATTACCCCTAAATACCATAATCAGTTATCCTTCAATTCATGTTGTCCAAAACACCAATCGAGAAAATAACCCAACTACTTACCATCCCAAAAATCCATCCCTAACCCCAGAAATACACTTCTAAATCCACAAAATTCATTTCTAAATCCTCAAAACCCAGTTTCAAACCTATAAAATCCACTCCCAAATACACAAAATCCATCCCCAAATCCCCAAAACTCATTTCCAAGTAAATAAATCCCTATCAAATTCCACCAAACTACCCTAAGTTCAAAAAAATATTCTCAATTTCCAAAATGTCCTCCCCACCTACCACCCAACCTCCTCCCATTCTCAAAATTAAGCTACCCTTCTAAATCCTTCTCCTGTCATCATATCCTCTGAAATTTACAATACCTTTCCCAATCCTGAGGTAGACCATTACAAGAATAAGGAAAAGGATTAGAGGACTGAGCATGAAAATAAGTTTCCATCCCTGAATGAAGATATTTTAAGGATCAAGAAATCTCATGGGGCAAGTGATAATGATGCTTTACGGTACGATGATCTGTGTGCACCCAAGAGTAGATTTACTAGAAGGTACAAGGTCCCTAAATTTGAAGTGTTCAATGGTACTTGAAATCCAATGGCCCATCTGAGAAAGTATTGTGATAAAATGGTGGGGGTAGGAAGAAATAAGGCAATACTGATGCGTTTATTCATCCAAGGGTTAAGCAGCGAAGCCTTAGATTGGTTCATGTATCAAGAACTGAAAAGATGGTCTAATTGGAGATAATTGGCTAAAGGCTTTCTCGATAGGTTTGTATTTAATGTTGAAATAGTCTATGATCTATACTCATTAAATTAGATCAAGTAGAATAATGATAAGTATTTCTGAGATTATGCCTTCCGTTGGAGAAAAGAAACTGATAGGGTACAACCTTCTATGTCTGAGGAGGAAATGGTATTGGTTTTTTCTCATACTTAGGAGGGAGAATTTTACACTAGGATGGTATCTACTGTCAGGGAAACTTTTGCAGATTTTGTAAAAATTAGAGAATCGCTAGAGGAAGGCACTCGAGCAGGAAAAATTATCAAAACCCCATCATCATCTGGATCTACTATATTCCCAAAGAAGAAAAAAAGGATATTACTGTAGTCTCTACTGATTTTATTGAAAAATTAAAGAAGAAACTCAAGCCTTGGAATGTTCTTTCATCTCTACTGCCACTTAGTTTTCAGCTAGTATTCTAGGACCAACACCAATAATAAGATCCACTTCCTTATATTTAATCCTAATACCAATCTCTACTTCCAAATACCTAATCCCAATACCAAGATCCACAACCAAATAATTTAACCCAATACATAGTCTTGAAGCCAAATTATCAGCCTCATGTTCAAGCTGGACTACCAATAATCAAATAAATATCCAATGCCTCCAAACTATCATCAAGTACCTCCTCCCGCTAATCAAAAGTAGTATAAACCCACACATATGAACCTCAAAAAGAAACCTCCTAAAAAATTTACTCCATTGGCTAAAATTCGTACCTGGATTTTTGGAAAATTGATAAGACTGGTTATCTACAGCCTATTCAATCGAAACATACAAATCGCAATTACCAATTATTTTAGGACGATCAAGTTTGCGCTTATAATTCAGAAGTGGTCGAGCATAATACTGAAGATAGTATCCATTTGATTAATCAGTAGATCATCACCCTTTAAGTTCCAACACCAAATGTCACCAGAAATCCATTGACCAATCATAGGGAAGCCATGGTTATCATGATAAAAAAGAAGGTGAATGGGTATCTAGAAAGACTATTACTAAGGTGGGTTTGAAAAATCCCAAAATAACAGAAGTAGTAAAGAAGATAGAGAAAGTTGTGGCTACTTTAAGTGTCAATGAAAGGCCCTCATTTATAGTAATGACGTCCCCAACTCAAGTATATGCTCCACCACTGCGAAGGAATTTGTTATAGAAACTACGGCCACCCAAGGAATGACTTTAGGAAGGATTCACAAAAAAGGCCAATCACTAAAGGGAGGCCAAGGAATTTTCGAGGCGTATGCCACCAAAATATTATTTAATTGTCAAGCATTTAGAAAAGACTCCAACACAGATTTTTATTTGGGCACTTTTAATGGGTTTGCAATACCACCGACAATATTTATTGAACTTCCTGGATAAAGCATATGTTCCTATGGGTGCGAGCGATAAGAATTTGGCTGTAATGATAGGAAATGTTGTGGGAAGTTATCATATATCGTTTAGTGAGAAAGAGTTACCATTTGAGGGGGTAATAGATAACAAGGCCTTATATATCACTATCAGCTGTTGGGACTATGTGATTAATCAGTTATTGATAGATGATGGATCTGCTTTGAACATGTTTCCTTTTTCCACTTTGGTTTAAATGGACTATGACTTGGGAAAAATTTGCCAAAGTTGCTTTAATGTGTGGGCTTTTAATGGAGGGAAAAGAAATACTACAGGTGAAATTGACCTGTACATTTAGATAGGACCTGTTGAGTTCAAGGCTAAAGTTTATGTTATGGATATCTATCCTAGTTATAACCTACTCCTGGGAAGATCATGGATCCTTGGTGCAAAGGTCATGTCATCAATCCTTCATCAATTATTGAAGCTTATTTGGGAAGACCATGAAGTAGTCATTTAATGAAAAGGGAGTGATTTGAATCAACTAAATGGTTATATTCCTATGATTGAATATATTTCAAGGGATAGTAGTTTTTATACAGCAGACATTGTAAGTGCTCCATAGAAAAATCTGACGCCCTAAGAGCCAATGCCTTTCATCTAAAAACTAATCGGGTCTGTGATGTTAAGAAATGGGTTAGAGCCTGACTAGGGCTTGGGAAAAAATTTGCACAAAATTATTGATCCCATTATGGTACTAGAAAAAGCATCTAAGCATGGGTTAGGATACTTTCCAAGAAAGGAAGATGAGATTGAAGATAAGTCAAAGATGAGTCTGTCTAGACAGTTGGGTAAGATTGAAGATAGGAAATCAGTTTGAGGGATGAAATGTTGTATACCAAATAATTTCCCAAAGTTTATTGAGGTGATGAAGGTTCCACCAGGAGAGGCTTTACAAAATTAGACCTCCACTCCACACATAACTCATCACCCATAGTGGTAGATGAAAGGGCAATTGCTATTAATTTTAAAAAATAGGGATGATCTGGATGAGGCCTCGTGATCCACTCTTTTCATGTCTCAAATTTTCTTTTTATGTTTTACTGCTTTCAAAAAGGAATGGGCCCATATTTTCATGGATCATGAGCTATAGTTTGTAATTATTTCCCAAATTTCAATAAAAAGGCCTCCCTTTATTCAAGAAGTTATTTTGAAATATTACTATATTATTTTATTTTAGTTATCTTGTTATTATCTAACTTGGTTTGTTTGATTATTTCAGTAGCAGTAATTTTTAAATTACGAACAAAGCGAGGTGGATGATGTGGAATGGAAAGAATATGATAAGGAGCGGTTAGTGGAAGATATAAAAGAATTTGAAAACCGAGAGAATCCCAACCTAGAGAAAACTAAAATAGTAAATTTGGGTGACCACGATGAAAACAAAGATATGTGTTAGGTTTCACTTAGCAGAAGCACAAAAAAGGGAACTCATTTGCTATCTAAAAGAGTATATTGACATATTTTCTTGGTACTATGATGATATGTCAAGATTGAAAACAACATCATGTCACAAAAGATACCAATAGATGCCGAGTTTGATCCAGTGAATCAAAAAATATGGAAATTCAAGCTGGATTTAAGTTTGAAGATCAAGGAAGAAGTGACGAAGAAAATTTAGTCTAAGGTTGTCGAGGTCACCAAATATCTAACATGGAGAGCCAACATTTTCCTAGTGCCGAAAAAGGATGGAAAGATTTGAATTTTTGTTGACTACAAAGATTTGAATAAAGCTAGTCCTAAAGATAATTTTCCATTACCCAACATCCACATCCACATCGATAATTGTGCAAAACATAAAATATAGTCTTTTGTGAATTGTTTTTCCAGGTACCATTAGATATTAATGGATGAGGAAGATATAGAAAAGACGTCTTTCATTACACCTTGGGGTGTTTATCATTACAGAGTGATGTCGTTTGGTCTTAAGAACGTAGGTGCAACATACATGAGGGATATGACAATGATTTTTCATGATATAATTTATAAAGAGATTTAGGTGTACGTGGATGATGTAATTATCAAATCCCATAAGAGTTCAGATTATCTGACCCATCTGAAAAAGTTCTTCAGCAGACTAAGGTAGTACAACTTGAAGTTAAATCCTGCAAAGTGTGCTATCAGTTTGCCAGCTGAGAAATTACTGGGTTCATAGACAGCAGAAGACACAGTGAGATAGACTCATCCAAGATCAAGAAAATTTAGGATTTACCACCGCCAAGGACCAAGAAAGAGGTTATAAGTTTCCTGGATCATTTAAATTACATTAGCAAGTTCATTGCCTAATCAACAATCTTATGTGATCCAATTTTCAAGATGTTGAAGAAAGATACAGTGAATAAGTGGACAAAAAAATGTCAGAAAGATTTTGAAAAAATCAAGAAGTATCTATCTGCTCCGCCTATTTTGGTTCTACCAAGGGAGGGAGGTCCGTTGTTGCTTTACTTGTCAATCTCAAAAAATAATTTTAGATATGTCCTCGAGCAACACAATGAAACTAGTAAGAAAAAGAAAGCAATCTATTACTTGAGTAAAAAGTTCACTCCATTTAAGGCTTTCTAAACTCTTGTGGAAAGGACGTGTTGTACTTTGACCTGGGCCGCACAAAAGTTGAGGCATTATCTATACTCTACACAACATATCTCATTTCTATAATGGATCCATTGAAGTATATATTTTAGAAAGACATCCTTACGGTAAAGTTAACCAAGTGTCTAATATTGCTAAGTGAGTTCAACATTATGCATGTGACTCAAAAGGCAATTGATGTTGCGTGAATTTATGCATTCTAGTGTTACTATTCTAGCCTTTTTTGCCTTTTTTTATAGATGATTCGTGTGCATAATGTGTTAATAATAATATAAATGTGAATCTAAGTGTCCATGTATGTATTCACAATGTTTAATAGTATTTTCACACAAGTTTTGATTCAAAATGATTATTTAGAGTTCAACAAAGAAAACTTGTGTGACTAGCTTGAGCTAGGTGTTTGTCTAGTCTACTGTGTTGGGTTCTAACATATTTAATGAGTTTCTAATGTTGTTATTGAGCATTTATATATGAAACAACATGTTTATAATGTTCAAGGGTCAATTTGATCACAAGAGTCAAAACAATAAGCTTAAGATCAATGTGGGCAAGCCTAGTCTTAGCTTGTGTTTCTAGTTCACCGTCTTAGATGTTGTGCTGTTTTGAGATCTAACTTTTTGTGTTTAATTCTATAGGATTCTTGGTTAATGTACTATGATGATATATGAAGTATTTAAAAGCTTTCAATAAAGTCAAAACAACTCAAAAAGGTTCAAAATGGATCAACGAAAGCACAATACAATATTTGGCACAATTTAGACACCTGAAATATCTTAGGCGCATGAGGATAGTAGGATAGGCCAATGGGTGCGTGATATGGTACAAAATCTTAATAAGGCACCTTAACTAGTATTTCCTCTTGATGAGGTCATGACACAACTTCCATTCACATACATAGAGCTTGTGACATGACTTCCATTCCCATTTCCTGAGCTCACGATGTGACTTCCATTCCCATTTCCAAATCTTGTTATGCGTTGGTCATTTTAAACACAAACAAAAGTGCAAATTCAATCCTACATGGCTTGGGACTTGTTGTCCACTATAAATACATCTTTGTAAATATTATCAATTATCTTTGGACGTCTTGGAACATCAACAAGGCTGCTACAACTTCATAACATAGGTTTACATTCTAATTTTATGGTTTTGATCATTAAAATAACCTTTTGGATGATATTTACGACTATGAGTGGCTAAGAACACACTTTTTGGGCTTGAATCCGAATACATCAGTACTATTATTTTGATTTTAGTTCAATTATGTGCTTATCATTGTTGGTTGTGTGTTCAATCTTATTTTAATTACTTTAAGGCTTGATCACCCTTAGAATACACCTATTATCAACCTTGTGAACTTAGGAGAGGGAATAGGGAGATAGAATGTGGGATTGAACAAAGTATGATTTGTAATATTTTATGAAATAAGGAATATAGATTAGCATCTAGGAAAGGGAAGAACTTAGATGCCTTACTTGATTCAAGCATAGGATGATAGCTTAAAGAACTTAATTGCATTATTACTTCCCCCCTCTACGATTTAGTTGTAATGTCCACATTAGGAAATTAATTAGAGGCTAGAAGGCCACGAGAATCCTGCTCCTATGGCTAAACAACAAGTAGCCCAAGGTCATTTAGGGAAGTGGCAGTCCCAGTTTTGATGAACTTGACTTCACTAATTCAAAGATTGACTGTTGGGGGGAATTTCTAGTTAAAGCATAATATAGTAAAGCTTCTAATCAGCAGTGGACAGTTCATAGGGCTTTCACAAGAGGATCCACAAGTCTGCTTGTAGAATTTCGTTGAGCTTACTAGTACATTCATTCCGATTGGGGTGAATACAGATTATGCAAGGCTGACACTTTTTCCCCATTCACTATTGGGGGAAGCAAAAAGATGGTTGAATATGAAGCTAGCCAATTCAATCACATCATGGGATGGCTTAGCCAGAAAGTTCCTCATCAAATTTTTTCCATTTAGTAAGACTGCGAGACTTCGCAGTGAGATAGTGATCTTCAAATAGAAGCCAAATAAAAACCTCTATCATGATTGGGAACACTTCAAGGCTCTTCTTTGGGACTTTTCACATCACTAATAGTCCAATGAGGTACTTACACATACTTTTGTTGAAGCACTTGATCAGAATACAAAGATTTTTCTAGATCTAGTCTCAGGCGGTCAAGCACTGGAGTTGAGTTATGATGAACTGTACACATTGTTGAACCATATAGCACAAGGAAATCCCAAGTGGCATTTATATTCTAGAAGTGACACAAAATGAATTACGGGTATAGTAGAGGTGAACCAATTCACTGCCTTATCAGCTCAGGTTGCGGCATTGCAAAATATGATAAATATTTAGTTTAGTAGCCTAAAATAGGGAGCTCCACAGCCTAAATCAGCAGTTAATGCAGTTCAGCAAACTAATGGTTTGTGTGAGATTTGTGGAAATAGTGACCATTCAGTGGCCATGTGTGCTTCCAATCCATAATCGGTGATGTATGTGGGAAAGGCTCAAAGGCTAAATTATGGTAATGCCTACAACATAAAGTAGAGGACTCAGCCATGGAACACATAACAACAACAAATTCAGTAACCACGGGCACAAGGGAACCAGTCAATTAGCAACATGGAAGAGACGATGAAGCAGATTTTAGTTGGTCAAGCACATATGGCTGCGGATATGAAAAATCAACAAGCAAAATTGATAAATCAGAAAGTGGCCTAGAGAAGCTTAGAGTTGTAGTTGGGGCAGCTACAACAAGCATTTAATATTAGGCCTCAAGCTGGTCTGCCAGCTGATACAAAAAATCCAAAACAAGTTGTGGAAATCACCTTAAGAAATGGTAAAGAGCTTCAAGGATAACCTCCAAAGGCAACTAAGGAGGTAGATGCTGATGTGGTGATCGAACAGGTAAATGACAAAGTTGTTGAAAAATTATAGAATTCTAAGTACTCAAAAGAAAAAGTTGTTGCGGAAGAGGTGAAGAAGATTCCACCACTACCCTTCCCATATGAGCATATGAAGGCAAAGGAGGATGTAATGTTCAAGAAGTTGTTTAACGCATTCGAAGAACTTCATATCAAATTACCTCTTTTTAGATATTTTACAGGGTATGCCTAAGTATGCTAAGTACTTTAGGGATGTGGTCGCCAATAAAGTAAAGCTTAAAGGGGTTGAAACTGTATCACTCACTAAAGAGTGTAGTGTGGTAATGACATAAAAAATCCCTAAAATATTGAGAGATCCGGGGAAGTTTACTCTCACTATCCAAATATAGAGTAGAATGGTGCACGCACTGAGTGACTTAGGGGCAAGAATAAATTTGATTCCCCTATCTTTGTTTGACATATTAGGAATGGGAAATCCTATACCGACCATCATGGTTCTGCAGCTAGCAGATGGATCCATTGCCCATCAAGAAGAAATTATAGAGGATGTCCTCAAAAAGGTTGGTAAATTCACTATTCCTGCTGACTTTATTATTCTTGATTTTGAGGCAGATGAATAGGTGCTGATCATCTTGGGGAATATATTCATAGCAATTGAAGGAGCGTTAATTTATGTTAGATAAGGCATGCTGACAATGAGAGTGGAGGATGAAGAGGCGGTATTTAAAGTTTACAAAATGCTTAATATAATGTCTCATTATAAATATTTGTGTATGATCAATTTTATTGAAGGGGATAAGTGAGGGGTGGTTAGTCCACCAAAGACCTCTTCGTACTACCTCATTGAGTTGCCTATGCCACAACCACCACAACCCGATTTGATGCTAATTGATGAGCTTGAAAAGGCTAAAGTTGAAAAATATGCTACTGATGAGATTTCACACCCAAGAGAGGTGAAAAGAATGAGAAGATGGCCTCCAAATGTGAGGGAAAAGATGAAGGAACTTGTCTAAGTTGAGTTGGGTCATCCCGCAACACTAAATTAGGCACTGCTTGGGAGGCAACCCAAGTTACGTAGGTATGTTTTATTTTTAGTATTTTTAGCTTTTACTCCACGTAGTTTTTGTTTTTGATTGAGTTACAGGTTGATTGGAAGTATGAGTACCAGAAACTTAAGCTAAGGAGCATAGCAAAGAATGAGTGTGTGGTCCCACCAGACTCTATTAATGCAAAAGGTGCTACTAGCTAGGCCTAGAGGCCTTAGGACATATTTCTATCTCTTACTTTAAAAGTAGATTTTGGGGACAAAGTAGACTTTTAAGTGTGGAGTGGAGAAATTTCAAAATTTTAGCTCAATTTTAAAAATTTTGTGCAAAGATATTCTTGTTGGTGCTATCTGTGATTGTATGGTGCAAATGTTTAATTGTAAAGAGCATGTTGAATTGTGAGAATTACTACTTTCGAGACTCTTAGGCTCATGCTTGTGACTCTTATACTTGTTGGCTTAAATTTGAATTCATGTTATTGTTTGGTTGAGAGTCTATGATGATCCTATTGAGTTGAGCATGTTCCATATGCATGTGAGGTTCTTGTATAATCCTTGTTGCATATGATGTCTTGAACTTACCCAGTGTGTGTGTAAAGTCAAATAAATAGTGTGAGTTTAGGAGATGATATATGCATTTATTTGATAGCCTTATTTTATACCTTATATTTGACCTACCCCTTCTTCTTAATCTTTGTTAGCCTCATTGAGCCTTTAGCTTTTTATTTGTTAGTCTAATATGTAGCCTAATCTCTTCTTTGATAGAGTTTAATTTAATGCAAATATCACTTAGGCACTTTAATAAAAAATTAATTGAGTTAAGAGGGTGAAACTGAAGAGTGAAAAGGCTAATTTGAAGCCCCAAGAAAATAGTTATTAGTGTTTATAATTGATTTGTGGTGGATGTGTGTGATGGACATCATTCTATAAATATTACCATGGTTGTGAAAAATCAAAAGAAAAAAAGACAATTGATTCATGTGGTAATAGACAATACTTCCATCATGTGCTTGTGAAAATGCATAAAAGAGATGGGGCAAAACAAAATATAGGGGTAGATAAAAGTGGTTTAAATTGGTTGTTGAAGAGTGGTTTTAAGTGCAAATATTGAGGTATTAAAGTGCCTACGAAAGATTGTCACTATTCCTGGCCAAAATAGTTCCTACCCGTCCCTTAGCCTACAATATAACTCAAAAAAGATCTATTTGATCCTACGTTCATCATTTCGATATTAGTAGAGTGCTACACTAAGTTCAAGCTTATGGTTCATTGTGTGTAACTTGTGAATTCTTTGTGAGAGTGAGAATAATTTGATTTTTGTACCCATTATGTTATAAATTGCATTTATGTGAGTGATTATGGGTAACTCTCTTGTTGTGAGGGGCACGTGTTTGATGAATGTGGGTGATTTGTATGATGTTATTTTTTTAACAATACACATGAGTTTTCCAGTTAATTGAGTCAATTCTTGAGGCTAGGATGTTTTAGAGTAGTGTTCACGAGCTTTAAATTGTGTATATAAATGTTTCGTGGAGACACCTGCATTCTGTGTAGTCATTGGAGTATTATCTTGAATGTTTTGAATGGGGTAGAAGTGTAGATTCTCTTAAACTTATGATTCTTATAGTTAAGATTTGTTCGAGGATGAGCAAGGCTTTAAGTGTGGGGTGGTGATGTTGGGTGAATTTACGGATTCTAGCATTACTATTCTAGCCTCTTTTGCCTTGTTTTGAGGATGATTCATGTGCTTAATGTGTTGATATTAATATAAATGTTCATATAAGTATCCATGTATGTGTTGACAGTGTTTTATAGTGTTTTTACTCAAGTTTTTATTCAAATTGATCATTTAGAGTTCAACCGAGAAAACTAGTGTGACTAGCTTAAGCTAGGTGTTTGTCTAGTCTGTCGTGTTGGTTTATAACGTGTTTAATGAGTTCATAAGTTTGTTATTGAGAATTTATATGTGAATCAACTTGTTTATAATTTTCAAGTGTCAATTGGATAAAAAAACAAGAGTCAAAGCAGTAAGCGTAAGATAAATGTGCGCAAGGCTAGTCTTAGCTCGTATTTCTAGTTCACCGTCTTGGATGTTGTGTTGTTTTGAGCTTCAAATTGTTGTGTTTAATACTATAGGATTCTTTTTTAATGGACCATGATAATATATGAATGATTTAAAAGCTTTAAATCAAGTAGAAACAACTCAAAAAGGCTCAGAATGGATCAACAAAAGCACAATACAAAATTTAGCATAATTTAGACACCTAAAGTATCATGGGCGTGTGAGGACATTAGGATAGGAAAATGGGGTCCTGATATGGTAAGAAGCTTCAAAATGGACCCAAAACAATGTGTCCTTTCATTGAGGTCACAACACGAATTCTATTCCCATTTCTAGAGCTCACGACACGACTTCCATTCCCGTTTTCAGAGCTCGCGACATGACTTCCATTCCCATTTCTAGAGATCACTACACGACTTCCATTCCTATTTCCATATCTTGCGACATTAGTTCCATTCCCATTTCTAGATCTCACAATGCATTGGGCATTTTAAACACAGCCAAAAGTGCAAATTCAATCTTACAGGCTTGGGACTTGTTTTCCACTATAAATAAATCTTTGTAAACATTATTAATCAGCTTTGGTCATCTTGGAACATCAAGGAGGCTGTTACAACTTCATAACTTAGGTTTAAATTTATATTTTATGGTTTTTATTATTCAAATAACCTTTTGAATGATATTTACGACTATGAGTGGCTAAGAACTAACTTTCAGGGGTTGGAGCCAATACATGAGTACTATTATTTTCATTTTAGTTCATTGATTTGCTTATCATTGTTGGTTGTGTGTTCAATATTATTTTAACTATTTCGAGGCTTTATCACCCTTAAAATACACCTATTGTCAACCTTGTAAACTCGAGAGAGGGAATAGGGAGATAGAACTTGGGATTGAACAAAGTACAGTTTGTAATCTTTTATTAAATAAGGAATATGGATTAACGTCTAGGATAGGGATGTAGTTAGATGCCTTACTTGATTTAAGCATAGGATGATATCTTAAAGAACTTAGTTGGATTATTACTTCCCCACTCAATGATGTAGTTGTAAAGTCTACATAAGGTAATTGATTAGAGGTCGGGAGGCCATGATGATATGATTAACCCTATGAATCAACAACCAAGATAAGTAAGTTAATGAATGAAATTCAATAACATAGTATGAGTGTTCAAAGTGATTCAACCCTGTGTTTAATCCTATTTATTGGTGAAGATCTTTACTTTACGCACTGTTACTTTACTTGCAATTTACAAACTCAAAACTTCTTTCGGTTACTCTTGCATCAATTCAGTCTAAACTGTGAACTGAAATCAAATTATTATTTAACCAAGTCCCTGTAGGATCGGTACTTAGCCTTCATTAGGCCAGTTTACAACTTGATAAGACCACGTACACTTGCGTATGTGCCAGATTGCTGTTAGCAATCAAGGGGAAAGCCTTAGCAGATCATTTAACAGAGAATTTGGTTAATGATGAATACTAGCCACTTCGAACATACTTCCCGTATGGAGATTGTGATTTGATGGATTAGTCAACTTTAAAGGCTCAGGAATTTAAGTGGTTTTGGTGTCAAAAATGGGCCAACATTGTCCAACAACGGCTAAACTGTGCTTCTAGCGTGCCAATAACATTGATGAATATAAACCTTGCTTCCTAGTTTCAAGTTGGCACTTAATATGGATATTCGTGAATTGCTAGTCGCTGGAGACTAGAATTTGTTAATTCACCGATACGGCTGGAATAGACGATAAAGAACTCCAAAATTACCGCTTATGTATAGCTGGTGCAGGATATATGTGGGAGATTCAAGAAAGTTGATTTTAGACATGTCCCGAGGATACAAAATGAGTTTGGTGATGCTTTTGCTACTATATCCTCTATTATTCAGCACCTAGATTAGAGTTACATTGATTCTTTAGAAATAAGCTTAAAAGAAAAACCCACACACTATGCGTACGTTGAAGAGGATCCTGAAGGAAAGACATGGTACTATGATATCAAAAGACATTTAGAATCTGGAATATATCCCACAGAGGCCAGCAACAATCAGAAAAAGACAATCCAACATTTGGCAAAAAATTATTTTCCATGTGGGGAAATTCTTTTTAGAAGGACTCCAGACTTAGGATTCGTAAGTTATGTCGATGTCGCGGAAGCCATAAAAATAATAAAGGAAGTACATGAAGGAGTTTATGGGCCCCATATGAACGAATTCTCCCTTACTAAAAAGATTCTGAGAACTAGTTACTTCTGGATGACTATGGAAAATGATTGTAGCAAGTATGTGCAGAAATGCCCAAAATGCCAGATACAAGAAAAATGTGCAGAAATGCCCAAAGTGCCAGATACAAGAAAATTTGATCTGAATGCCTCCATATAAGCTTTATGCGATGAGTTCACCTTGGCCTTTTGTAGCTTAAGGTATGAATGTTATCGGACCAATAGATACACCTGCGTCAAGTGGACATAAATTTATTTTGGTTGTTATTGATTACCTTACTAAGTGGTTCGATGTTGTTTCATATAGAGTCGTCACCAAGAAGGTAGTCGCAGAGTTTCTTAGAAACAACTTGATCTACCAACTTAGAGTACTAGAATTAATCGTTACTAATATTGGGGAAAACTTAAACAGTCACTTGATGAATGAAATCTGTGATCAGTTAAAGATTGTTCATCGCAACTCGATGTTATATCATCCATAAATGAATGAAGTCGTGGAAGCCGCCAATTAGAACATTAAGAAGATCTTGAGGAAGATGGTTGGAACTGGTGGATCATGGAATGAGATATTGCCTTATGATCTGTTAAGGTATTGCGCAATATTTCGAAGCTCAAATGGGGAAAATCCTAGTCTACTAGTTTATGAAAATGAATTTATGATACCTGACAAGGTTGAAATACCTTCCTTGAGAGTTATTCAAGAAGTCGGATTAAGTAACAAAGAATGGGTTCGTGATCTCTATGAACAACTCATGTTGAGTGATGTGAATAGAATATTTTCCATGTGTCATATTCAATTTTACCAACAAAGCAAGATTCGTGCCTTCAACAAGAAAGCAAGAGCTCAAATATTTAAAGTTGGACAATTGGCCTTAAAATGCATTTTCTCGCACTAAGAAGAGTACAAAGGCAAGTTTGCTCTGAATTGAAAAGGGCCATACATAGTTCTCAAGGTACTATCTAGAGGAGTTATGATTTTATCTGATATGGATGGTCAAGCATGGACCAAACCAATCAAATATGATGAGGTAAGGAGATACTATGTTTGAAGGATATTTCTATTTTTTGTTTCTTTAGATTGCTTGTATTTACCTTTATAATAATATTTGTCTTATGATGTGTAACTGTCTAGAATCCTTTTCTTTTATGATCGAACTATGATTGACCTGAACTCCCAAGGATGGGGATACGTAGGAGGCCTATGTCGGCTTCAACCAACCCCTTGGCCTATGTCGGATTCAACCAATCCCTTATGATAATTTATCCTTTTATTTTATGTATGGACTATGTCATGACCTGAATTCCCAAGAAAGGGATATGTAGGCACCCTATGTCGGTTTCGGTCAACTCAATAATTTTTCTATCCCTGGCGTATCCTTAATTACGTTTGACCTGATTCCTGCTTCAACAGGATATGTAGGTGCCCCAATGGACTTGTCATACTACCCCAGGAAATGGAAACTGAGGTAGAATTTTCGAGAAGGAATCTCAAAAATTCAAAAGAAAAGATCATCATCTAGTAAAGATAATGAATATCAACAAAGACTTCAGATCTTCTCAAGCTAAGATCATCTCAAATAGTAGTAAACTGGGGTAGAAATTTTGAGGAGGTCCTAAAAATTTCCACTAATATATTAGAATATATTTCAAATCTCCCTACACCAGATGTCAAAGGAACGTTCTGGATAACACCACCCCAAAAAAGTCTAGGCAAACTAAATCTTAGGCTATGACAGAGCTTCTGATAGAAAGCCTTAATGATGATGAATCCCTGTCAATCCTTCGTCAAATGTTAGATATAGTTAAAACCAAGAGGAATAAGTTCATTGAGTTAGTACATGACATGACTAGTAGAGATTTTCTAAAGCTTATACAAAATTTTTTGAAGATAGATTCTAAAATTAAGACTAGTGTTGAAAATCTATACAAACATTTTTTCTTAGTGATTGCCTAGGAATCTATTGGAACGGGGAGTCAGGGTAGAAGTCCCAATATGATGGAGCACACGAAAAATGGTAAAGAGCAAATTGAGGATTGAAGGAGGTAAACCCGGAGTAGTTTCACTCAAGACTAATAATTTTTCTGTGGATGCTGGGATCAATACACAAAAATGGAAATCTTTTTTAAAAAAATAAACAAATGAGTTGCCAGCCACACCAAAGTATATAATGCTAAAGAATGGTATTTTTAGGTATCCCTAAAGAGGGGTTTAATACCCAATTATCGATGATCTTTTGAATTTTCTATCTTATTTTTGGAAACCATGAAGGACAAACAAAGGTGCCTTATCGTCTTTATGAATATTGTATTTAGCATTTTTCTAAAAAATAGTCCCTAGAAAAATCAACTTTGTGTCTACTATTTATTTACCTTGAGCGTAGGTACATTCAAGGGATTTTGCACAACAAATACAATAATCAAGGGATCACTCAATAGGAGGGAGAGAAGAATGTCATCCTAAAAATTCACCTTGAAGCTAAGCAAACAGTATTTGAGTAATCCCCAAACAAGGATTTTTCCATATTTTACTTTGCATCCGGTGGATCTTCTATTTAATTATTTATTCAAAAATAGAAGATTAATAGTGTAATAATTCATTCAAATTATGATGATCAGTATATGTCATCATCTTGACTATAGTCGCCAGTGAGATCGACATTGTGTCTACTAACTATCTATCTTTAGTGCAAGTACATGTAGAAGCAAAATGCAAACAAACAGACTCAGGTGAAACAATTTTCAAATCACCGAAAGAACCATTTCATATCATCTCATTGCCGAGTGGTCCATTATATTCCATTACTGAGAGGTCCATTTCATTTTATTTCATTGCTAAGAGGGTCATGCCGAGAGGGCCATTTTATATCATCTCACTGCCAAGAGGGCCATTTAATGCCTTTGCCTAGAGGGCCATTCCATATCATCTCACTGCTGAGAGGGCCATTTCATGCCATTTCCAAGAGGGCCATTTCATATTATCTCATTGCTGAGAGGACCATTTTATGCCATTGCCGAGAGGGCCATTTTATATCATCTCACTTTCGAGAGAGGCATTTTATGCCATTGTCGAAAGGGCCATTTCATTCTATTGTAAAGAGGGGCATTTCATATTATTTCATTGATAGGAGGTCCATCATTCCATTCAACTAAGTCTGCAGAATCACTCGCCATCTAATACAATATGGTCTAGCCTTAGAAGAAGCTTTCGAGCACTAATATTCATTAACCATGCGAAGATAACATAATCTAGAGTTGAGGATATCTCAGCATTTTATATTGTCAACCATACAAAGGATATATATCCCAGGGTTGAGAATATCTCATCATTTTATGAATCGGCATATGAATGCACCAAAATCACATGATTCAAAGGGACGTCTTTAAGTAGATATCTAAAAGCGAACGACATATGAGACTTTCTAGAAATTGACAATCCTAGGGTCATCTATAAGTAATAATATTCAAAATAGGATAGTGTGTAATATTACATATGAGTTGATAGTCCATAGGTCATCCGTAAGCCATAACAACATCCTAACTGGATAGTGTGCAAGGTTACCCTAAGATTGATAGTTTGAAGGTTATCCATGTCAGCTAAATCCTTACTGGAGAATATACCAAATAATCAAATTAATACATCTAAGGGTTCTCTATAATCCGCATCATATACAAGATCGATTATGTGTAGGATCACCAAAACACTATCAATTTAGGAGATATCTATAAAACATATTGCATCCAGGTCGGTTGATGGCAGGAATACCAAAGAGCTAGCAATTAGAGGAACATTTACAAGTCAACTCTTATCCAAGGTCAGATAAAGTGAAGGATTACATTAAAAACTAGAAACTCAAAGGATATCTGCAAGTCGCCTTGTATCCAGTATCAAACGATGCATAAGATTACCCAAAGATTGATACTTCAATGAAAATCATAAGCATATCAATTCAAAAGATGCACAAGACTTACCCGAGGTCACACGCAAGGAATCATTGTCAACAATCGAAGAGGTTATCATTCTACATACAACAAGGATTATAGGTGACCAAAAGGTTTGTCGCATCATCATAACATTACACGTTGCAGAGACCGTTATGTATAAAGTGTCGTAGGTGTCCAAAAAGGCCACCCCACTTTGGAGACACATTTAATCGACAAATGAGCTAACTATGAAACACCTAAGAGGGTTGTTGTGTCTGTTATAATAAATTATCTCCTTTCAAATAGGTACGTAAGAGGATGACTTTGCTTTTTGAGCAACAACACACGTGGAGATGTGGTAAAAAACTATACACCCTTTTTATAAATTTCGCTTATTATGAGCAATTTTTGTTTGAGATATTGTCGCGAGCATCTGAGAGGATGAAAATCTCAAATTAAAACCATAGGTGCGGATGACTCCAAAAGGGATGCAGCATAACATGGAACTTTTTCTTAGCATCAAAATGGGACATAGTCTTGATAGGGACATCAAACTCTTTGGACGCGAGCTAAAGGATGATCTCCACCCCTATCAAATCACACCTCTGTTAGAAAGCATGTGGGCACTTTGGGATATTTTAGTTTTATCTTCAACTTTAGGATATTTCTAAACTAATGCCGAGAGTAATCTTCTCTTTTCTCTAAATTCAAGTGATAGGGCACCTAGAGTTTTGGAAATTATGTCCAGATAAATTCTTACCTCTGGATGTGAAGAGCTCCACGTTCATGGGTAAGAGATTACAACCCTATTTTCCGCAACTCCATCAACTTGTTACTCACTCCAAGCCAAGAATTATCTGAAATAAAGGACTATCTTTCCTATTGATCGAGTCAAACTACAAGAAGTCTGATTCCCTGAATCCCAGGGATATGTAGGCTGGGATATATGTGAAAAACTCAGCTACATTACAACCTTCTCTCACAATTCCTTTATTCCCCAGCATTTTAGTTTCCTAAAAAAACTACAAAACCTAGATAGCTTGTGAATTTGTTAAAAATCATGCTTTAAATCAAGCTTTATGAACTAAAATTCACCTAAATTCTCATATAACTTGAGATATGTAGGAAACTTGATACCGGAGTTCGACCATAACTCCATAAAACTCGTGACCAATCTCTTTCAAAAATGAATTTGTGGTTGAGAAAAATTAAGAATGTAAAACTCCCTTTGCTTAGGGTTACTTGCATCCACCCTACCCCAAAGGGAAGGGGAAGTTGTTGACACCAAATTCAACCCCCCCCCCCCCACAATACTAAATTTAACCCTTGATCTCTTCAATTTTTAATAAAATTGAAATATTTATTTCTTCCAAATAAATGCACTCTGAAATATTTATTTCAGTTAATTTTGTCATCTAATTGACGATTATACATTTTCGTATTTACATATATAAAATTGTATAAATTTTGTTACTTAAATAAACATTTTTTACAAAATTAGACTTTTATTAAGATTGATCTTGAAAATTAACTCAAATGGGTAGGATCTTAATTTAAATATAATTTGTTCTTGAAAAAAATTTATTTGAAAATTTTTCATTTGATTTTTATCAAATTAGGAAACCTAGGGTTAAATTAAGGTTTAATTTATATCAAATAGCAATTTAATTTAGTCAATTTATCAAATTTGGTCATGATTGATATAAAATCGATCATAATTGCAATGTAATTGATCGATCGATTTCAAAATTATGGATAAAATATAAATAAATTAACTAAATAAATACCTATCTGCTATTTCATAAACACACAAATCCTTAATTTGTAATTAATAGCAGCCCAACTAACATTGAAACTTGCCCAGACCCATTTATTCACCAACAACAGCTAAAATCAGCTACAACACCACAGATAAATGCCCAAAACTGACCCGGCCCATTGTCTTATTTGTAACAACGACATCAAAAACAAAGTATAGCCTCCACCAACATATAACAAATAAAAACAACAATAATAGATAATAAAAAAATGATGAACAACTCTCAATAGTACTAATTCTAACTCGATTCTGATGAAAAACCCAAATTCGGCCAGCATCAACCTGATTCGACTCATATCCAGCCCCAACCCAGCCCGAATCTTTTCCACATGTGACACCACATAATGGTGTACCTAGAAACGGCTGAATTATCTATAGAATAAGCTCGAGGTGTCTTCACAATCGGTTGGACTTGTATAAATTCATACATATTTGTACAAATTTCATTGCTATTTTGAAAATCCCTCTCCCTGCCAACTTTTATTGGTTTATCCATTCCAATTTCTCTTTAAAAAAAAGCCAAATTTTGTACAAATTATGAGCTAGAAAATCTTATCTTCAGCCTCAATTGGAAATTTCCCATTAAAAATTCCTAAAATTACACCTAAGGATCAAAATCCCATATCGATGGAGTGAGGATTCAGTCCCCTATTTATTTATCTATATAAATCTCCTTATTGATCTAAAAATTCAATTCTTGAAGGTATAAAAAATACTTTTGAGCAAAAAAGTAGAAATTTTACAGTCAATCCTTTCTTTTTTTATATAATCGAAGGTCTAAAGGTTGCTCCTAGTGATGATGATTCCGATGAAGTTTGAGGTCTCATTTTCCTATCCAAAAGTCGGTTAGTCTTTGATATCTTTTTATTTTATTGTATTGTTGTCGGCGTCACGATAATGATAGCATGTAGTAATTTTGATTATTGTATTATTTGACGGAAATTGTTGGCTGTAATAAGCTTTGAAATCCATTAGGATTTCATGTAATATGATGTTAGCTAAGTGTTCTTGCTCTAGCTATATGTTTTGATCTTCTTTTTAATTTGTTGTTGTTCGTTAACATTTATTTCATAGTTTTAAGTCTATATTGATGTTTCTTGCTTTAGTTTTTTATTTTACTTAGTTCACTACTTTGGCTCTATGAATTCTTTTCTGATCTTCTTTTCTTTTTTCTCTTTTGAACTACCATTTTAGCACAAGTGATTGTTTGTTGTAGTCACGTTTTTACTTGTCTTTTAAGGTCAAAAAAATATCCCAATGTGTCCAATCTTTTTTTCTATCCAATTGAAAATTCCCCCTGGTTATGGACTTGATTACGAGGTATTAAGTCGCTAATTTGTAATCGTAATTCGACATGTACAATCTTATTTCATAAGCTATGACTAGGATCTTGATTATATGTGTTGTTTTTGAACACCAATAGAAAAGTGTTTTAGTTTTTGATAAAAATTTGAAAATTCTCCTTTGAGGTGTTTTTCCAGTTTTCGTAATAACTGAAAATCTTTCTGTATTGCCATTTTGTTGAGAAATAATTTGAAAAAAAATTGAAATAAGTTTTTCAATACAAAAAATTGCAACACTTTCTGGAAACAAGTGCCAGCTTAGTAAATTGAAGTCTTGCAACTGGTGGAGGTGTTGAAACTGCCCTTATAGTCATGTTATTATGCCACCCTTTTCTTTGCCCAAAATCAAAGGAAGTAGATTTTAAACCAGCTTCTGGCTTACTTAGATTAAAAAAGTGATTAATCTTATATACCAATGTTGAATCTAGAAAAGATTTTCCTTCTACAAAATATTACTAAATTTTGGATTCGTCTTTTGTTAGTTATGATAGATATGTCTTCTTATCGATGCTTCTCCTACATGTTCTATTTTAGTAAATCCAGAGATGAAACAAGGAATATTTTTTGTTGTGTGTGTTGTTATCGTATATTGTTCGTTACATGTGTTATATGTATTTTATTAGGTCTACTATTTGTGTTGTATTTTTTCCCTTAGAAACTTTTGTTGTACTTGTATTGTATGGTAGGTTGTCTAATAGTTACAGGTTACTAATGTACCATAGTTTTGTGTCTGCATTTGCATTTTATTATTTATGTGTTTAATATTGTTTATGTTAATGGTTGCTGTAAATTCTAGTTCTTGTATTATTATTTTTTTTATATAAGATTTATAATCATATGTTTTTGTCTAATTTCATTCATCCCATTCTATGTTTGTATATAATTTGTTCTATATTATTTTTTCTTCAAAAATTTCTTGTATAGATCCTAGTCCACTCTATATGGATATTGAACCATTTTAAACTTAGAAAATTATGTGATCTACGATTATTCTAATTCTTGCCTTTCTTCCTTTACATGTGAATCTTTTTTGGATTCCACAACGGACTTCTTTCCATTAAATTATCAAGTAGGCCAATGAGTGATCCCATAGCGTACGGATATGAGAAAATAGAAAAATGGACCAAACCCATTGATGAAATTACTGGAATCTGGAGACTTGAAAAGTCTCTACTTTATTTTGTTATTTTGTTATGTTTAGTTATGCATTTATTTATTCATTCATTTGGGTCTTGAAGCCAAAGTTGTAAACTAATACAGGTGAAGTCGATTATGGGCCAAAAGCTCCAAAAAGATAGTTTAGGACAGGTTATAGGCCAAAGCCAAATATTTAGATTAGGATGAGTGAATATGGGACAAAAGCTTAATTAAATTTGGACAGGGTTGATGGATTTGGGCTTAAGAGCCTAAATCACGTATTTCTCCCTCTTTTCTCTTCTCTATGTTTATTTACTATATGTTCTTTCGAACCTAGTTAAATCCTCTACTAAGTAGCTACAAAACTGACTTTGCTTAAACATCAAAAAATATTTTCTTAATTGACTCTCTTTTCAATAATCAATTTTTCTTTTTTTTAAGTTAGTCAAAAGAATCATTTTCAAATAGTCCGGATAACTGCAAGTTAGAGGATACTCTTGGTGCCTTAATAACCTTTCAAGAGTATTAATAGGAATTGCTACCCTAGAATTTCAAAGCTTAAATGATTTTTTTTTGAATCATTTAAGTGATTTATAAAGGTTTTCTTAATTTTCCTAAATAAATTAGGTGGTGACTTTATTCTTGAATTTAAAAACTTTTTAAAAGTATTTGAACTTGTAAAAAATTTATAAGCCATTATTGCGCAAAAACAAGGTGGACTTTGAAGTCCCTATTATCTTAGGAAGGCCCTTCCTTGCTATGGGTAGGGTATTGGTTGACGTAGAGATGGGGCAGATGAAGTTCAGACTCAATAACAAATAGGTGACTTTCAATGTGTCTTAGTCAATGCACAACCAAAAGATATAAAAGTGGTGTCCATGATAGACACTATTAATGATGATGCATTGACCTGTCTATTGAGGAGTGACTTGGTTGAGGTAATACCAGTGGTTATTATGAACTTTGACAAAGATGGTATTGATGAATATGATGAGATGGTGAGTGGACTATATGGTAGAGGTTCTTATGTGTATGCTCTAAAAAGTTGATCTTGACTTGTAGAACAAACCAACTCCACTGGCTCGACCATCTATTGAGGAGCCATCGATCTAGGAATTGAAGGCTCTCCCTTCTCATTTATGATATGCATTTTCGGGGGACGACAATACCTTACCAATCATTATTGTTGCTGATTTATTGGATTCATAGGTTGAGGAATTGATTTCAGTCTTGTAGAGATTTAAGAGGGCCATAGGATGGACTATTGCAGATATTATGGGGGTTCCACCAAAAATTTGTAATTACAAAATTCTGCTTGAATTGGATTTTTTGCCCAGTACTGAGGACCAGCGTCGTTTGAACACACCTATGAAAAAGGTGGTGAAGAAGGAGATTATAAAGTGGTTAAATAAAGGTGTGGTTTATACCATTGCAGAGAACAAGTAGATGAGTTCGGTTTAATGTATACCTAAGAAGGGTGGGATATCCTAAATGACAAGAATGAGTTAGTTCCCATGAGACCAGTTCCTGGATGGAGAGTGTGCATGGATTATCGAAAGTTGAATGCTTAGACATAAAAAAACTATTTTCCTATGTTATTCATGGATCAGATGCTCGACATACTTGAAGGTATGGTTGGTATGTTTTCTTGATGGTTATTTAGGGAACAATTAGATCTCCATTACCTCCAAAGAACAAGAGAACACTACTTTTACTTGCCCATATGGTACTTTTGCATTCAAGAGAATGTCATTAGAACTATGCAATGCTCCTTCCACCTTTCAGAATTGTATGATGTCTATATTTTCTGTTACGGTGGAGGACACAATAGAGGTCTTCATGGATGACTTTTTAGTTGTTGGGGACTTGATGATTGTCTGGCCTATTTGGCCAACACACTTTAAAGATGTGAAGACTGCAAGCTAGTGTTGAATTAAGAAAAATGTCGCTTTATGGGGAAAGAAGATATCATCTTGCGCATAAAATTTTAAATAAAGTTATTGAGGTTTACTGAGCAAATATTAAGGTGATTGAAAAATTGCCCCCACTTTTTTCAGTCAAAGGTATCAAAAGTTTCTTAGGTCATGCTGGCTTTTATAGGAAATTCATCAAGGACTTCTCTAAAATTTTTAATCCATTATGCAAGAATTTTGAGAAGGAGGTGAAGTTTTGTGTCCGATGATGCATGTCTCAGGGAATTTGAGTGAGTTAGGAATGTTTGATCTCATCTCCTATTATTGTGTCTCTTAATTGGTTCTTACCTTTTGAGGTGATGTGTGATGCTAGTGTTGTGTCCTTGGGAGTTGTACTAGGATAATGATCTAATAAGATACTTTACCCTATCTACTATGAAAGCAAAGCATTAAACCCCACACAGAAAAATTATGCAGTTACAAAGGAGTTACTCATAGTGGTTTTTACTTTTGAGAAATTCCGATCCTATTTTATAGGGACCAACGTGATAGTTCACATTGATCATGCAATATTGAGGTATCTGATGTTGAAGAACGATAAGAAGTCAAGGTTTATTCATTGGGTACTTTTGTTGCAGGAGTTTGACTTTGAGGTGAAAGATCGAAAAGACACTAAAAACCAGGTTGCAGATCATTTATCTTGCCTCAAGGAGAAGGTAATGTTGAAATTAGGGGATGAGCTTGACATTGTTGATACCTTTTAAAATGCGTAGGTCTTGACCATATCTCAAGATTTAATCCCTTGGTTTGCAGGTCTTTCCAACTTCTTGGAAAGTGATTTTGTCCCAGAAGATTTATCATCCCATTAGTGTAAGTGTTTCATTTATGAGGTAAGGAAATTTTTGGGGGATAAGCCATATCTTTTTGGATTTATATGGATCGGGTTATTCGGCCATGTATTCCTGAGGTGGAGATGATGAGAATCTTGAGGCTTGTCGTTCATCACAAGTTAGGGGTCATCATGGTGGTACCCATAAAGCCCACAAAATTCTGCAGTTTGGGTACTATTAGCTGACAAGTTATAAGGATGCTCATGATTTTTCTCAAGCCTGTGATCAGTGTCAGTGGCAAGGTAATATTTCGTAAAAACATAAACTGACCATCACACCTATCTTACAGTTTGAGTTATTTGATGTGTGGGGAATCAATTTATGGGTCCGTTTGTCAGCTCTTATGGGATGAAGTATATTCTGGTAGCGGTTGACTATGTTTTGAAATGGGTGGAGGCAGTTACGCTTCCCAATAGTAGGCAAAAAGTGTCATTGTATTTTTGAAGAACATCTTTTCTAAATTTGGCACTCCACATATTATTAGTGATGGTGGGTCTTACTTCTATAATCTCCTTATTAAGGCCCTGCTAAGAAAATATGGTGTGAAGCATAGGGTAGAAACACCTTACCATCTATAAGCGAGTGCGCACGTTGAGGTCCCAATAGTGATATCAAATCCATATTGGCAAAGACTGTGAGTTCCAACAAGACTGGCTAGTTAAGAACGTCAGAGGATGCTTTTTGGGCTTACCAGACAACTTTTAAGACCCTCATAGGTGCCTCTCCATATCATCTTTTGTATGGCAAGGCATCCCACTTGGCTGTTGTACTTGAGCAAAAGGCATTATATGGCAATGAAAAAGCTCAATTTGGAGTGGAGTGATGTAGCAAATTTGACAATGAGCAAGGTGAATGAGTTGGATGAAATTCAGCTATGTGCTTATGAGATTTCAGCCTTGAACAAGGAGAAGATGAAGTTATATTATGACAAAAAGTTCGAAAAATGGGTGTTTGAGCCTGGTGATATAGTCATATTGTATAATTTAAGGCTTATGACAAAAAGATCGAAAAATGGGTGTTTGAGCCTGGTGATATAGTCATATTGTATAATTTAAGGCTTCGCTCCTATTGTATAAAACATGATGGTGAAGCCCCATTTAAGGTGAATGGATAGCATATTAAGCACTATATAGGTAATACTGATGAAGTAAAAGTTTGCGTTGATGCAAGCCTTGGTTAAGTCTGAGTAACCAAGGCAACCAAGTCGTGCCGCAATGTTAAATGAGGTGTTTCATGAGAAGCAACCCATGGGGTTGTTGGTGAAATACCTACATAGCCAAGTCATGCCGCAATTAAATCAATAATTGGGTGGGTGGAAATCACTATTTTAGTATTAACATTATTTTAGTTTTTGTAGGTGCAAAGCATGAGGAAATACCTGGAACATGGTAAAAGTTGCAAAATTCAAAAAATCCTAGGTATAATCGCACCTAAGGCAGTCCATAAGAAAGGAGTTTGGTCGAGGCTCCAGAACAAGTCCCCTCAGCGTAGTGGCTCAGTTGAGGAGTACCCGATGAGCTTAGTAAGGCCTTTTGCCACACAATAGACTAGAGGTCTCTCTAAAGGACAAGCTGCAGTCAAAATAATTGTTATAGCTACAATATGTATTCAGGGAACCAATCTTGCCCTAGCATAGACTCATTGGGAACCCAGCCCATACCATCACAAGATGGGGCCCAAATGGCCATACTTAGACCTGTGCCTAGGCTGAGGATAAAGAAGGCTCAGACCTCACAACCACACTCTCCCCAGTCTAAGTAGGGAAAAGGGGATTTCGAGGATGATGCAGAGGATGACGTTAAGTCACATTTAGGGTCCATAGTGTAGGTTTTGTCTGGATCAGCATCAGGATATCCAAAGAGGGAGGACACACAAAAGGGGTTAGAAGATACATCTGAGTCAACTAGTGAGTCGAATTCGTTGCACCCTAGTCTGAGGAGGGTACAAACTAGGCCCCATAGAAGATCTATTCATAGTCCGCATAGGATGCTCCACCAATCGCAAAAGACACTTAATCCATAGTACCACCACCTGTTGTCCCAGGGTCTGACTTTACACACATCATGGTTGTGCCTATAGCTGAGATAAACTTGAGATGGTGCATAGAGGGGATACAACACATATTCCGTAGGTAAAACCTAATTATAGAGCATGGTCGACCTAATTAAGGTATTACTACTAGAGAAGGATAGATTTGACAGGGATAGCAGGGGCACCAAACCTGAGGGCCCCTTTTGATAAGTAACAATTAGGGTGGATAACTCATCCCAGGGTTCTTATAGCCCGACTCTAGTCCAGGATTTTTATGCTTCCTATGCCTTCATTCTATAGTTGGTTACTCCATAAGAGGGTAGAGTAGTTGAGCATCCCTTGTTGGAGCATACTTTGGTTAGAGGGATTAGAGTGTACATTTCTATGGTGTCCATCTACCAAGTGTTGTTTGGGACGGAGTATGTGGCACTGACATGTACAACAATGTTTGACTTTAGGATAGATTCACGCGGGATAGATGCACTATGAGAGATATTGACTTTAGAAGGCAGAGACATAACTTGGCAAGGTGAATAGCCTTACAAGTATCTGATTTGGAAACTGAATCCCCCTAGATTGAAAGTAAAGGGGAGTTTAAGAAGGCCGTACCAGGGCCTTGTCGCAATGGGCATCCCAAGTCCAACCAGGAACGGGGACCGCCCCCTTAACCTTACCCAACCACCTTTTACAGCCTCAGATGAGCTGAATTTTGAACATATAATAAGATAGTGTTATTGTTCATATCAAGACTCTGGGATAGGATCATGACTGTGACCGACCCAACCGATTTTAACTATACCAAACCAACCATCCACCATACCAAAACCAATGAGAATATGAAAACATAGTATGATAATCAAACCCAAAATGTAATACGATGGAACAACCAACAATATCATCCAATTACAATGCTAAGGCTAACACCAATACCAATCCTAGCCATACCAACCCCCATAAGTACCACAAAGCCTTTATAAAAAGAAAACAAATATCCAGTTAGGACATGCCCACAACCATGGCTAAAACCAATATCCAGAAAGAAAGTAAAATGTCTAAGAATGTCTAACATGAAATGATGCCTTCCGAAAGGATAGAATCTTACCACTTCAGTCAAATAAGCTATCCCCAAATCAAGTACTATGAAAGAGGAGTAGAACGTTTGATTCCTGCATAGCGTGGATATACATCCACCAGTAGATAGGTTAGTAAGTGAACACTAGCATGAAACTCAGGATAAGGATAAAGTAATGTCAGTTCTCAAAACCAAGTAAAAAACATCCAATGCAAACAACCATACATATATATAAGTGCTGGGAAGAGGAACCTGGTTTAGCATGTAATGCCCTGAAATATCCTTCTGAAATATCACACGGTGCTTAAGGATACAAGTAGGCCCAAGTTAACCCTTTGAGCCTGTTACTACATATAATAACTTATTTTGAGATGAAATAAATGAAACATTGGTACTTTTACTTCAAATGATAGAAATGCGAAGAAAATACTCGGTCAAACGAGCACAATACTGGAAATCTCATCATACTAACAATCTAATAACTAGTATTACAAAGCCTCTACTACTTTATGAACTAGAGAGCCATTGGGACAGGTCCCCAACTGACTCAAACTGAACTGAAAGCAACAATATGCCTACTAACAATACTGAAATATCTGAAGATAGGTCCTCGAACAATGATGACTCACCACTATAAAGATGTAGACAAAGGTACTTGAAAATCACTGAAGAGGCTGGTACCGAGCACCTGAACCTACATTATAAAATAATGTAGCATATAGACGTATATGTGGATCAGCACTTGGGAATGTACTGAGTATATGGGGGTGTATGCATTTAAATAAATATTATTATTACTCGTTATAAAATTATGCATGCATATATGAATGACTCATATGGCTTGAATAAATATGAAATATAATTCTCATGAATCGTGAAAAGTGAAAAATGAAATACAAATCTCGTGAGTCATTATACTTAACTTTAAAAATCTCTACTCTCTTCTTATTCTCAATACTTGACGGCTAAAGGAACTATAAACAATACTTTCAAACTCCTACTTTTATGTCATGGAGAGTAAAACTTCTTTACAACTCAAGGAATCACAAGTTTTAGGAACTTTCAACACTTGGGGACTTTAGAACTCTTTTAAACTTGGGACACTTAGAACTCAGGATTATATAACTTTGGACACTCCAGAGTTTCTTCTAATCGACATAAAACACGTGAGCTACATGGAGTCCAACATCTTGTCCTTTTAAGAAAGAAACTTCGCGTTGGGGAAAGGCGTCATACTCTTGCCAGGGAGTATAACCTCAACTCAGGGATCACTATCTCGGCCTGGGGTATGAGACCTCAAAATTATACACTACTCACTGCTAAATACTACTCCTATACTCAGCTCAGAACTCTTAGAAAATCACCTCAAATAACTCAAGGGTCTATACTGAAGACCAAAATGCATTACTATTTGTTTTAATAGAACATTATTGTGGATTCCAACTCTATAAGGACCAAAAAGGTCAAATATTTCTCAATAATCTCAAAGTACTCAAATCATAGGTTCTTATAGCGTAAAAGTCATCAAAACTGAAATCTCAAGTAGGGTTTAATGACCCATAACCAAATCTCAAGTTCAGACTAATCAAAATGCATACTAGATGTCATAAGGATACACAAATCATACAGAAATCTGGAATGTTCAGCAACTTGTCTTAAAATCTCAACATACTCATGTACTTCAATTTCTAGAACACTGGCAAATCTCAAAATCTCATGTATAGTAATATTGGGTAACCCACACTTGAAATTCATAGGAGAACTCATAAAGTCATATGTCTTTGTAATTTAAAACAAGGCTTGGCCACAACGACGAAAGGATTGTCCTTGTTTAAAACCCACATACCTTAGATTGTGAAACTAGATGAACAAACTTGCTTGAAACTCTTCTTCTTACTCTTTGAGAGAGGGTTCTTGAAGCCTTGGACTTGGGAAACTCAAATCTCAACTTAATTTGTAGAATCTATGGTGAGTTCTTGAATTTCTTGGAAAAGGGTTTTGGGTTTGTTCTTGAGGAAAAAACCCTAGCCTTTGTATGTTTTGGGAGATAATAAAGTCATATGCTTCATTTTACATATATCTAAGTGTTAAAAGGAGTAAGGACCAAAGGTTTTTCTAAAAATGACTTAAAAATAATGAATGGATTTGTGATGGTCGGAGTCACAGTACGTCACTATCTCGATGGCCCATCAGATCATCCATCGCATGTTGGTCAGAAAAAGGCCACACTACATCAGTTACAACGGTCTTAGTAATGGTCCGTCGCTAGCTTGATGGTCCGTCATCTTGGCCGTTGCACTTAGGCTAGAAGAGGGAGTTACTATCTTGGTTATGATGGTCTGGGCGACGGTCCATCGCAAGCTCGATGGTCCATCAACCTGCCCGTCGCACCTGGGCGGTTTTGGTAGCTCTTAGTAAAACGACCATAACTTCTCACCCCGATACCAGATTTAGACGAAATTGGTATCATTGGAAAGCTAATTCAATTTCGCACAAGATAGAAAGTCATTTTTAGGAAAATTCAATCAAGGTTAACACGCTAATCACTTGGGAAATCACTTCTCAATCTTTTAGGGACGAAATTACATCACTTGACATACTCTAAGGCTCAAACTACTAGGGAACTTTTGTGGGGTCTTACAATATCTCCCATTTGGAAATATTCATCGTCGAATGTTGTTAGTTAGACTAAGAACACAGGAAAAGCTGAGTACACATAGCTGAAGTAATTTGCTAAACGGGCTTAAAATCTTTCCAAACTTTGAATACTTCAGAAATTGCAAGAACCTATGTAAGAATAGATGCATATCTGAACTTTAGATTAGAAGGGAAGAATTAAGGAAGAATAATACCTTCAGCTTGATTTGAACTCGTGGAGAAGAGGTGCGGGTACTTGACTCACATGTCTGCTTCTGCCTCCCAAATAGCGCCCTCCACAGACTGGTTCCGACAAAAGACTTTGACTAAGGGAATTTCTTTGTTCCTCAGTCTATGGATCTAAAACTCTAAGATCTTAATAGAAATCTCATCGAACGAAAGACTGCTCTAAATATCAGCACTCCCTGAAGGATCTACTACAACAGAATCACTAATATATTTTTTTTATCTATAGAGATATGAAAAATAAGATGAGTGGCTGACAACTCTGAGGGAAACTCAACTTCATTGGCTACTTTACCAACATGGCTCAAGACTCTATAAGGGGCCACATGATAGGGACTAAGCTTTTCCTTTTTACTAAACCTCTTTACCCCTTTCATGGGTGAAATCTTTAAGTACACCAAATCTAATCAAATTCACCTTTTCCATAGCCCAGAACACCACATTAGGTCCAATCACTACAGATTCACCCACTTCAAACAAACTTATGGGTGATCTACATCTTCTATCATAAAAAGCCTCAAATGGTGCCATCTCGATGCCAACATGGTAACTATTGTTATAAGAAAACTCTATCAATGGAAAATTGTCATCCCAAAAAAATTTAAAGTCAGGAGCACATGTGTAAGGCCCCGCAAAATTTTCTCATAGTGTGAGCCTTAGAGTATGTTCAGTAAAGTGTTAATCTGGCCTAAAAAGGTTGAGAATTGTCTTTCCAAGTGACAAGTATTTTAAATCGTGTGTAGAATTTCCGTGATATCGACTTTTTTCATATAGAAAATTGAATAAGCATTTCGTCGATACCAAATTTGCTCAAATCTGACACTCCGACAAAGAGTTACAGCTATTTTAGTGAGACAGTGTGTCACCTAGCACTTTAGCGCGTCACAGATCTAGTCAAAATGGCAATCATCAAAATCCAGTGAGCCCCCGTGATTATGGAACATCGCGATAAGGTTTAATTTTAGAATTGTAAATTTCTAGTGTACCAACGTGATTCCATGCATCGTGGTGCCTTTATATTTCGAAACTAAGGTGGCAACCGATTTCTACCGTGTCGCACCATCAAGCAGTTTCCCCGATTGTCAAATTTTTTATGAGCTGGTACGAATATGGCGCGTCGTGCCAGCATGTAATATTGGGATTTTTTAGTTTATTTGTAGAGGAGAAAAGGGTCATTTTGGTACCCCTATATATACTCCTTAACATAGGATTTGGCCTCATTTTAACCTAAAAATACTAGTTTCCTCTTAATGTTTTTCAAGAACAAAAGCTAGGGTTTCTACAAAATCAAAACCATTCCTTCTTCTTTAAGAGAAATCAAGAAATCAAGAATCTCTCCAAGAGCTTTCAAGAAAGAGTTTCTCTAAGGTTAGTAGATGTTGATTCTTGAGTCCCTTTCACCCAAAAAGCTTAAGAACCCTTTTCTAAATTACAAAAATTTTATGTTTATGAGTTTTCATGATTCATGTGAGTTGAAATTGATGTTCATGCTATTATTGAGTTGTGATTCATGTTTGTTTATAGTTTTTTCATGCTTTGACCTTAGTATGTGATATTCATGATAAACCCTCTTCAAGTTGCTTGGTAAGTGATTTGTTCATGTCAATTAGGGGTAGAAATTGTTGAATAAGCAAAGCATGCTCCCCATATGTTTGATAAAATTCTTATGTGAAGGAATTAGAGTATTCTAGCATGTTGATTAGAAATCCCCAATTGTGTGCAAGCCCATGCATGCCAAGTGTTTGTCGAAAAGACTTAGTGAATGAATCGTGACATAATAGCATGAAATTCCCCAATTATGTGCTCTTGGATACATGATAAGACTTTAATACATGCTAAGTGTTTGATGCAAGATATTGTTGAATGGAGTATGAGCAAATAGAATGTCTCCCTATACTATCACATGTTTATGATTCACAAATGCTTGAAGAGATCCTGTAGTGATTGTGATGGTGAATGAATGTCCATGATCTTGATAATTCAAGAATGATTATGCTTTAAGTTTATGTTATCGAGTCCTGGGGGTATTTATACCTGACAATTTAGCAGTAGTCTAGAGCCCATGTTAGTTTTCTCGATAATCTTAGTCAAGCTATGATTCTCAAAACTCAGTGAGTTATAGAACATTGTACTCTTAGACAGATACAGAACTTAAGTTATCTGAGTAATCTCCATAGTCTCAGTATCGCTAGTAATCTAGCCTCAGTTTTGTACTCAGCTCAGATCTAGTAGTATTCAAGTGTTTAGCTCAGTCCTCAATAGTATTTGCGTAATCAGTCCCAAGCTCAGTGTCGTTTAGTCAGATAACGAGATTCAGTAGTATTTTGTCAGATACGAATCTAAGTAAATTCAGCTTAACTCAGTTAGATCATTTGAGAAACACGATCAGTAACAGATTCAACTTAGTTTGTATTCAGTTAAGAATCAGTTTAGAGTCTTTTAGTTGGGAGTAGGAGCTAGCACCGAGTGAGGGCAGGGATGGCGGCTCCCCACCAGAGAGGTCGAGTCATTAGGAGTAATCCTTGAACTCCAAAACTGCGTAGCCAGTGCAGGATGCAGGAGTCAACCATCAGGAAAGGCTGGTCACCTGTCAGATAGGCTTGACTATTATATTACCTTAGGCTTGACTTCCTGCGAGGGTCACCCATTAGAGAGCCTTGAATAGAGAGGTATTTACTGTGGAATGGTATTGACACCCCTCCAACTGGGGTTTTAGGTTGGACCCCACCAGTTGAGATTCGGGGCATGCCGATTAAGTGACTACTTCCCACAGTTGCAGTTTTAGTATCAATCATCAGAAATCAGGACTATTAGATATAGTCATCTATATCAGTGAGGAACTCAAACAGTTCCATTGATTCATGGACCACCCATCAGATAGGCTTGGTCCCATATAATGTTATTAAGTATCAGATCTACAGATGACCCGTTATATAGGCTTGATCTCAGTCTCATATTCAGTTGAGTAATCTTATTATCAGATCTAGAGATCACCCATTAGATAGGCTTGATCTCAGTCTCATATTTAGTTGAGTATTTTTGTTATCATATCTAGAGATCACCTATCAGATAGGCTTGATCTCAGTCTTATATTCAATTCAGTATTCTTGTTATCAGATCTAGAGATCACCCGTCAGATAGGCTTGATCTTAGTCTCAGATTTAGTTGAGTATTCTTGTTATCAGATTCGGACATGATTATTTCTTATCATTAATAGTAGATTTTGAAATCATCCGTTAGAGAGGTTTAATATCCGATGCAGTCAGTCGAGGGTAGAAAGCTCAGAATTTAGTCATTAATATGAGTAGATTCAATTAATCAGTTTTAGTATCATAATTTTTTTAGATCACTCGCTAGATAAGAATGATCTCAACTCCAGTACTTAGTTTTGAATATCAGATGATTCAGTATTCAGTATCTCAGGCATTAGTAGTGAGTTTATATGGCAGTAAAGTAGTATCTGAGTTTCAGTATTTTGAGTCACGATGATTTCAGTTATGGTTCATGCATTCATGCATGTGTTCTCATTTAGTACTCTCATGATTATTCAGTTAAGTAATTGTTCATGCATAAGCCCTTGCATTTAGCATTACCTCATCTTCATGCTCGATATATTCCTATACTAACACATTTGCACTATGGTGTTTTATTTAACACCATAGGTTAAGAGGCACGAGATCCAGAGTATCCTTAGCAGCTCAGTTCTAGTCAGCAGCAGTAGACGTATCAGTGAGTCCTTTTTAGTCGAGGATAATCCTTATTTTTTATTATCATCATATCAGACTTAGTTATTTTTAGTAGACAGAGTTAGCTGGGGACATATCCTATCAACTCCATATTTCAGACAGTTTAGAGGCTTTTTAGATGGGTGTATTAGTATTCAGTTTTCAGTTTTGAGTATTTTTAGATGTTTTGAACCTTATGGCCAGTTTCTGCATTTATTATCTATATTATGCAGTGTTCAGGTACAGATATCAGTAGAGGGTTGGCTTATGGTCCTTCGAGATAATGAGCACCGTGTGACATTTTGGTTCCGAAAAATCAGGTCGTTACGACATGCCCTCAACATATCTTCTAGAGTCTGAATGATCCTCTCAGCCTGACCATCTATCTGTGGATGAAAAGCAAAACTCAAATGAACTTGGGTACCAAGACCCTGCTGAAATGCTCTCAAAAATTGAGAAGTGAACTGAGTACCCCTATCTAGAATGATAGACAAGGGAACTCCATGAAGCCTGACTTGCTCTCGAATATACAATCTAGTAGAATCCTCAGCTGTATAAGATGTATGCACGGCCAAGAAATGTGCAGACTTAGTCAGCCTATCTACAATAACCCAAATAGAATCATGATGACGATGGGAAAGAGGTAAACCAGTCACGAAGTCCATATTCACTTCTTCCTACTTCCAAGTAGGTATACTAAACTCTTGCATCACACCACCAGGTATTTGGTGTTCTACCTTAACCTGTTGCAACGTTGCTTAAACTCAACTATATTTCTCTATATATACCACTTCACCAATAGATTTCTCGCAAGTCGTGGTACATCTTGGTAGTACCGGGATGAATAGAATACCACATGCCATGCCCTTCAGCCATAATCCTCTGCCTCAAATCATCAACACATGGAACACATAATCTACCCTGAAATCTCAACACGCCATCTCCCCCTTGGAAGAAAACTTCTAACTTTTGGTTCTTAACTGACTCCTTCAGTCTGACCAAACTAGGATCTCTATCTTGCTTCTTCTTCACTTCCGAAACTAAAGAGGATTTGGAACTACTTTTCACCAAAGTACTTCCCTCAGCAGAATCAAGCAACCTAACACCCAATCTAGCCAGACGGTGCACATTATGAGCTAACTCTTTCTTACCTTCTTCCATATGAGTAACCCTACCAATGGACAACTTGCTAAGGGCATATTCTCCTGCATTAGCCTTGTCCGGGTGATACAAAACACTCATATCATAGTCTTTTAACAACTCTAACCATTTTCTCTGCCTAAGATTCAACTCCCTCTGGGTAAATACATACTGCAGGCTATTATGATCAGTAAACATATCAATATGGACACCATACAAATAGTGTCTCCAGATTTTCAAAGAAAAGACCACAACAGCTAATTCAAGATCATGGGTTGGGTAATTCTTTTCATACAACTTCAATTGTCTAGAGGCATAGGCTATAATCTTACCTCTTTGCATCAACTCACAACCTAAACCAACTCTAGAGGCAACACAATACACTATAAAACCATCTGTACCATCAGGCAAAGTCAACACAGGGGCTGAAGTAAGTCGAGTCTTTAACTCTTGAAAACTCTTCTCACAGGAATTTGACAACTGGAACTTAACTATCTTTTGGGTCAATTGGTTCGTGGGAGACGTAATAGAAGAGAAACCTTCAAGAAAACAGCAGTAGTAGCCCGCTAGACCTAATAAACTTCTAATGCCAAAAGAGGAAATAGGTCTAGGCCAATTTCTTACAGCTTCTGTCTTTTGAGGATCAACACTAATGCCTTCGACTGAAATGATATAACCCAGAAAGGCTACTGATCTTATCCAATATTCATACTTGTTGAATTTGGTGAACAACTGATGATCTCTAAGAGCTTGCAAGGCAATTCTAAGATAATCTACATGGTCATTCTCAGAACGGGAGTACACAAGAATATCATCTATTAAAACAATGACAAACATATCGAGATATTTCATGAACACTCAATTTATGAGGTCCATAATGGCTGCTGGGGTATTAGTTAGCCCAAAAGACATGACTAGAAACTCAAAGTGACCATAGCAGGTCCGGAAGGCTGTCTTTGGAATATCACATTCCCTTACTTTAAGCTAATGATAGCCGGATCTAAGGTCTATCTTAGAGAAATAACTTGCACCTTGCAACTAATCAAACAAGTCATCAATTCTTGGAAGAGGATACTTATTTTTTACTGTGACCTTGTTAAGCTGACGATAGTCAATGCACATACAAAATGAACTATCTTTCTTTCACACGAATATAATAGGTGTACCGCAAGAAGAAACACTGGGCCTTATGAAACCTTTATCTAAAAGATATTTGAGTTTCTCTTTCAACTCCTTAAGGTCTGTAGGTGCCATATAGTATGGTGGAATAAAAATAGGTTGAGTGACGAGAAAAAGGTCAATCTCGAATTCTATCTCTCTATCGGGAGATACCCCTGGGAGATCTTCCGAAAAAACATCAGGAAACTCATTAACAATGCTGACTGACTGAATAGTTGGAGCCTCGAACTAAGTGTCTTTGACTCTAACTAGGTGATAAATGCAACCTTTAGATATTAGGTTTCTGGCCTTGAGATAGGAGACAAAATAACTCTTGGGAGATACCAAACTCCCGAACCACTCAAAAACTGGTTCATTAGGAAACTGAAACTTGGCCACATAGGTACGACAGTCTATAGATGCATAACAAGAATGAAGCCAATCCATACCTAGAATAAGGTCAAAATCCACCATGTCTAACTCTATCAAATCAGCAAATATGACTCTATGTAGAACAGTAACATAACAATGTTTATACACTTGTTTAGCAACAATTGACTCACCTGCTGGTGTGGAAACTAGGAGAGGCTCAGGAATCCTTTTGAGACTCATTTTAAAATTCACAGCTACAAGTGGGGTCACATAAGAGAAACTTGACCCAGGGTCCAACAACACATAAACATCAAAGCAAAAGACACGGAGCATACCAGTAATAACATTGGGAGAGTTATCCTACTCCTGATAGAATGGTAAGGCATATAATCTATTTTGGTGCTGACCGCCAGTAGTACAAGATAAAGCACCATGAGTAGCGGCGGGACGGGGTACAGGAGCTGGTGCACTAGTAGTCTGTGCTTGAGGTCGGGCATTTCTGTTCCCATGCCTTGGATGTGGGTAATCTCTATGTCTATGGCCCAGCTTACCACAACCAAAACAACCCCTCTAGTTCGTTAAGCACTCACCGGGATGGTCCCTACCACAGTTAGCATAAGCAGGATAGCGGGGTTTGTTATTTACACTATTCTGTGACCTAGACTTAGAAGACTTGTTCCCTTGCTCCTGTCTGCCTCTTGGCGCAGGAGCACTAGCTGATGAAGAAGCTGGCGTAGATGAATGGCTCTGGACCTATGGGTGGTTCCCTCCATGGGACCTAGCCTGACCATACCCATGATACTCAGATCTAGCCCTCTTGTTACCCCTCACTCTATCTCACTCTCTTATCTTGTCTGTCTGTATCTGTTGTGCATGTATCATCAACCTAGACAGATTTATATCCGTATTCAGCATCGCAGTCCTACACTCTTTCAGCATCAAACCAGAAACACCTGTCACGAACTTACTCATACTAGCTCGGGTGTCACAAATCAAATCAGGGGCATACTTAGCTAACTGGTTGAACTTCAAGCAGTACTTCTTAACAGTCATGGAGCACTGTCTTAAGTTCATAAACTCATCAATCTTCGCTTCCCTTATCTCAAGGGTAAAGAACTTGTCCAAGAATGCGTCTTGGAACACCTGCCAAGTTAGAGGAGCAATATCCTTACCTCTACCCTTCCTCCATGAAACAACACAGTCATAAGCAATGTCTTTCAACCTATAAGATACTAGCTCAACACTTTCTTCCTCAGAAACATACATCATCTGTGTGATCTTTCTCACCTCTTCAAGGTATAACTGTGGTTCCTCACCTACCTTAGACCTATAAAACTCTATCGGATTTATCTGAATGAAATCACGAATCCTAACAGTAGCTAAATCATCTCCCTGCTGATTTGGAACTGTGACCTGGTTATTAGCCTAAACATTAGTGGTGACTGCTTGGGCTAACGCCTGAAAAGCTGCCCGAAACTCAGCATGGGACACTATCTCATTCAAGGGATCAATAGACTGGGGTCGCTCATTATTATTTCTATGGGAATTCACTCTTCAGGGAGGCATTTATGAAATAGGAGAGCATGAATTATTAGATGAGAGGGACAACCGTAGGCATAATAGAATCTGAAAGAAAGAAACAACTTTTTCCTAAAACTCTAAGTAGCCTCTAGCTCATAGATATGGTGCGCTACACACCGATGATCAAGACTTTACTCAACGCAGTTTGTCAAACTCCCTAGGACTCCTTAAACCTTAGGCTCTGATACCAAGTTTGTAACACCCCGAAATCTCTTTATGGAATGTCACACGGTACTTAAGGCTACAAGTAGCCCCAAGCTAACCCTTTGAGCCTGTTCCTACATATAACTTATTTTGAGATGAAATAAATAAAACTTTGGTACTATCACATCAAATGATAGAAATGCAAAGAAAATGATCGATCAAATGACCATAATACTGGAAATATCAACATACTAACAATCTGGTAACTAGTCTGACAAAGCTTCTACTACTTCATAAACTAGAGAGCTATTGGGACAGATCCCTAACTGACTCAAACTGAACTGAAAGCAATAATATATCTACTAATAATACTGAAATATTTGAAGATAGGTCCTCGAACCATAAGGGCTCACCTTTGTAGAGAATAGACAAAGGTACTCGAAAATTACTGACGAGGCTAGGACTAAGCACCTGAACCTACATTATAAAATAATGTAGCACATAGACGTATATGTGGATCAGTACTTGGCAATGTACTAAGTATATGGGGGTGTATGCATTTAAATAAACATTATCATTACTCTTTATAAAATCATGCATGCATATATGAATGACTCACATGTCTTGAATAAATCTGAACTATAATTCTCATGAATCGTGAAAAGTGAAGCATGAAATACAAATCATATGAGTCATTATACTTAACTTTAAAAATCTCTAATCTCCTCTTATTATCAATACTTGACGGCTAAAGGAACTCTAAACAATACTTTGAAACCCGTACTTTTATCTTATGGAGACTAAAACTTCTTTAAAACTCAAGGACTCAGAACTTTTAGGAACTTTCAACACTTGGAAACTCTAGAACTCTTTTAGACTTAGGACACATAGAACTTGGGATGATATAACTTTGGACACTCGGGAGTTTCTTCTAACTAACATAGACCATGAAAGATACATGAAGTCCAACGTCTTGTCCTCCTAACGAAGAAACCTCACATTGGGGAGAGGTGTCATTCTCTTGCCAGAGAATATAACCTCAACTCAGTGATCACTATCTCAGCCTCGGGCCCATAAACCTTAGTCCTATAGTGGCACATAGTTCTGGGGTATAAGACCTTGGAATCATACCCAACTTGGTGCTAAATACTACTCCTATACTCAGCTCAGAACTTTTAGGAAATCCACCTCAAATAACTCAAGGGTCTATAATGAAGACAAAAATGTATTACTATTTATTTTTAAAAAACATAATTGTGGATTCCAACTCTATTAGGACCAAAAAGGTCAAATATTTCTCAATAATCTCAAAGTACTCAAATCATAGGTGTTTATAGCACAAAAATTCATAAAAACTAAAATCTCAAGTAGGGTTTAATGACCCATAATCAAATATCAAGATAAGACTCATCAAAATGCATACTAGATGTAATAAGGATATAGAAATCATATAGAAATCTGGATTGTTCAGCAATTTTTCTTAAAATCTCAACATACTCATGTACTTAAATTTCTAGAACATTGGGAAATCTCAAAATCTAATGCATAGTAATATTGGGTATGAACCCACACTTCAAATTCATAGGAGAACTTATAAAGTCATATATCTTTGTAATTTAAAACAAGTTTTAGGAACATGGACTAAAGAATTGTCCTTGTTCAAATCCCACATACCTTAGACTATGAAACTAGATAAACAAGCTTGCTTGAAACTCTTGCTCTTACTCTTTGAGAGAGGGTTCTTAAAGCCATGGACTTGGAGAACTCGAATCTCAACTTAATTTGTAGAATATATGGTGAGTTCTTGAATTTCTTGGAGAAGGGTTTTGGGTTTGTTCTTGAGGAAGTAACCCTAGCCTTTGGGATATAATGAAGTCATATGCATTGTTTTACTATCACTAAGTGTTATAAGGGGAAAAGAACAAAAGTAATTTTAAAAATGACTTACAAATAATGAACGGGATTTACAACAGTCGGAGTGACGGTCCGTCGCTAGCTCGATGGCCTGTTGGATCATCCGTCGCATGTTGGTCAGAAAAAGGCTACACTACCTCAGTTACGATGGTCTTTCCGATGGTCTGTCGCTAGCTCGATGGTTCGTTGTCTTGGTCGTCACACTTGGGCCACAAGAGGGAGTTACTGGCTTAGTTGCAATGATCTGGGCAACGGTCCGATGCAAGCTCGATGGTCCGTCAAGCTGCCCGTCCCACCTGGGTGGATTCGACATCTCTTAGTAACATGGCCATAACTTTTCACCCCGATACCAAATTTGGATAAAATTGGTATCGTTGGAAAGATAATTCAATTTCCCACCCGATAGAAAGTTATTTTTAGGAAAAATTCAAACAATGTTAACACACTAATTACTTGGGAAGTCACTTCTCAATCTTTTAGGGTAAGAATTACACTACAGTTGACACGCTCTAAGGCTCAGACTACGAGGAAACTTTTGTGGGGTCTTACATAGAATTCCATAAAAACCTTTACATGGGTTGTGTAGCTTAACTGTCCTACTAGGCCATATGGGTTCAGCTCCCCTTGCGGAAAGGGTCACAGTGCGTGTAGCTGTACTACCAGGCATATCTTTAGGATGACTAGTACATCCCTCCAATATAAATGTGATACGCACACGTATCCATCAAAGATCCCTCATATTGGAAAATATGAGTTTAGGGATTTTATCCCCCCAGGACTGCTACCTTTCATGGCTTAGCTTACACTTTCTGCCATTAATGCCCATTTAAAATCCAAGTCCAAATGATTCAACTATCTTTTTATTAAACAAGGCTATTCAATAAACCAGTGGTATCGTCATACCACCATACTTCTAATCATTATCCATAGCCAAACCATATAGATTGAGGGGACGTTCAAGTGCCCAATCATTAGCTATATTAGACCTCTTGGGAGACTACCGTGTTCTCCAAACCAAGAACCAATTAGCCATTCACCTTTGTAAACCATTGAAAAACATTTAAGGGTTCATGTATAAGCAGAAAAAAAGCAAGAGTTCCATTAAAATAAGTCAATGCAATGAACATATCTTTATAAGCATTTTATCAAACACCTTGGTGGCATAATATAACCAAAACCAAATTATATTACCATTAAACTATTACCATGCAATTCAATTGCCCAAAACCATCGTTAATGCATAAGAAACATAATTAAAACCATAGGAAATCATAACCAAGCATTTAACATCACAACCCCCAAATCAATAGTTGAAAGCCATAATCATGCAAGAGAAAAACCATTTAATCAATCGAAATGTAATGCCAAAGCATTGAAATATAAAAAACTGGATGAATAGCTGATAAATCTAGGGGAAATGATAACTAATAAGCCACATCCCAAATAGTTTGAAGAATCTCAAAAGGTCCAATATACCTAGGGATAAGATTGCCCCTCTTCCCAAACCTCATCATGCCCTTCATGGGTGATACAAGAAGGAAGACTCGGTCACCAACACTAAATCTCATGACGCGACATCTACAATTTGCATAGCACTTCTTCCTAATTTGAGCCGCTAAAAGTCTATCCTAAATGACCTAAATAGCACTTCTTCCTAATTTGAGCTGCTAAAAGTCTATTCTAAATGACCCAAACCCTTTCCAAAGACTCATGATGCAAGTCTGAACCTCGAGGTCTAATCTTAGAAGACTCAAGCCAACCCACTGTAGAGAGATAATGCCTACCATACAAGGCCTTGAATAGATCCATCTCAATACTGGAATGATAGTTATTATAATACACAAACTCTTACAAATCTAAATGTTTCTCCTACTACCATCAATGTCCATAACACAAGCGCGAAGCATATCCACCCAAATAGACCATAGGTCTGGGGGTGAAAAGATATACTAAGATTAATTTGGGTACCCAACTCCTCTTAAAAAGTCATCCAAAAGTGAGATGTGAACACTAAACTTCAATCTAAGATGATATACACTACACACAGTAGAGATGAGCTAAATATAGATACACTCCAACCACTTGAAACAAAAATAAACCTGAACAAAAATAAAATGAGCAGATTTAGTCAATTGATCCATGATGATCCAAACACTATCATAACCATGAGAGGTACGAGGCAACCTAGTCACAAAGTCTATAGTGATCTATTTCCATTTATATTTGAGAATGGGTAACCTCTGAAGAAATCCACCATGCCTAAAATGCCCAGCTATCACATTTTGGCAACATAGAAAATGAGCTACAAAATATGCTACATCCTTCTTCATACCACTCCAGCAATAATATTGTCTTAAATCATGATATATCTTAGTCACTCATGGATGGATGGAATACTTGGAACAATGAGCCTCCTCTAAAATAAATCTAATCCGATCGCCTATTTTTGGAACAGAATACTTCGAACAATGAGCCTCCTCTAAAATAAATCCAATCCAATCACCTATTCTGGGAACACAAAATTGCCCTCTAATCCTCAAACACCATCTAAATCAAGTAAGGCTTCCTTAGTCTCTCCACTCAACACCTTATTTGAACCACACTCAATCCAACATCATCACACTAATGAGCCCAAATTTGCTCCATAAAGAAAGACCTAGCCTGATGCAAATGGAGATACTAAAACCATAATAAGCTAAGGAAACTAAGGATAGAAGATGCAAGAAAGTAAAGATAGGAAAATTTACATAAGAAACTACTAAGTATTAAGAACCAATGGGTGTATCAAACCCAAAGACCCCTAACCTCAATAGATTCAAACACCAATTTCTTACATGAACCTCAAGGGAATCGGATTCCCAAGCAACCCATATTTCTAAACAAAGGTATCAACACAAGCTAATCCAAGCTGGCAATTCACTCATAAGAATATTTATTCAAATATCATCAAAAGTTGAAAATGAAATGACTAAGGCATCTATTTATAGTGTTTTATTTTCTTAAAATAGCCTATTACAAAATAGTCCAAAAGTGGCTATTTTGGAAATAACCCACATGGGCTCGTCAAAGCATGCTCCAAGCTCTAGAAATTATCAACACATGGAATTATGGGTTAAGGAGACTAAAAGGGGTCTACCGAATGCATCCTTGAGCTCTTGGCTTAATCATGGCTTGGACCTCTTTGTATTCTCCTTGAAAGATGTAATGAAAAGCTTTAAGGCTGATTCAGATCGTATTATAGCCTTAATAAATGCCAACACAAACCTAGGTGTCCAAATAATAAAACTAACTCTCTGGTTATTCAAACACGTAACCTCTAAGGCCAAAGGTTATTCCTGGGTCAAAAGATGTGCCAAGCTACCCATGTAAGTTAATTTTAGGCACAACGCATCCACAACCACATTAGCCTTCTCTAGGTGATAGAGAATAGTCAAGTCTTGATCCTTAAGCAACTCAAGCCAATGATGCTGCCTCATAATAAGATCTCACTGGGTGAATAAATACTGAAGGCTATGATGATCTAAGAAAACCTCACAACGGACCCCATACAAGTAGTACCTCTACAACTTCAAAGAAAAAACAACCACGTACAACTCTAAATCATAGGTAGGGTAATTCCTCTCATAGGAATTCAACTGACGAGAAGCATATACAATCACATTACCCTCTTGTATCAACACATCACCTATCTTAAAACTAAAAGTATCATAAAAGATGGTAAAACCTACGCCCTCCTTAGGGAAAGTCATGATAGGAGTTGAACTCAACAAATCCTTGAGCTTTTGAAAGCTCACCTTGTAAGCATCAAACCACTTAAAGGAAATCTTTTTCTGAGTCAACTTGGTCAATGGAGCTATAATAGATGAAAAATCCTCAACAAAGCATCGATAGTAGCTAGCTAAACCAATAAAACTCCCAATCTCAGTAGGAGAAGTTGGCTTAGACTAATCACAAACTACTACAGTCTTTGTTGGATCAACCATAATACCATCTTTGGTCACTACATAACCCAAGAAAGAGATAGACTCTAATTGGTAATATTCGAATATAAAATCAATCTTTGAAAATGCTAAAGCACCCTAAGCTTATTGAATAAATCATCAATACGAGAAAGAGGATACACATTCTTAACCTTCACCTTGTTCAACTATCAATAATCAATACACATACGTATAGACCTATTCTTTGCCTTCACAAACAAGATAGGCCCACCTCAAGGTGATATACTAGGATGGATAAATCCCTTATCCAATAACTCCTACAACTAATCCTTCAACTCTGTTAAGGCCATTCTATGAGGAGTAATAGAAATTGGCTTGGTGCCCGGCTCAATATCAGTATGAAAGTCAATATCACGATCTAAAGATATACCAATAAATTCATCAAGAAATAGCCATGAACTCATAGATAATATGAATAGAATCCAATGAAGGAGGTAAAGCAACACTAATATCACATATCTAAGCCAAATAAGACAAACATCCCCTCTCAACTAAGCAACAACCCTAAAATAAAGGTATAACTATCTTGGAACCTAAATAAAGCATCTGCCTCTAAGTTATCCTTGGCACACTATTGAAGCTAAAGTCAGGGTCTTAGAATAACTATCTAGGATAACATGACAAGGAGCTAACGAATCCATACCCAAAATAACATCGAAATCTACCATATCTAGGACAATCAGATCTACCCAAGTTTCACACCCAGCAAAAGCCACAACACAAGATTGGTGCACCCGATCAACCTTTAAAGAGTGTCCTACATGCATAGATATATTAATAGTCATGGAAGGAGTCTTACTAGCATAACACAAAGTAAAATACACAGATACATAGGAGAAATTCAACCCTATATCAAATAACATAGATTTAAATCTAAAAAAATAAGGATGATACCTGTGATAATAGTATCAAAAGCCTCTATCTCTAGTCTGGTAGACATCACATAACACAATCCATGACCACTACCTAAATGAGTAACCCTGTAACCACCACCACGAGTACTACTACCTCTGTCCGCATACCTCTAGTAGAGCCTATACCTTTCACAACCAAAACAATAGTAGTCCTGAAAACACAGTGGGGACAGTCCTTGGCTTAATAACCAACCTCATAACACACATAGAAACCTATATGGCCTAACTCAATAGGAGGAGGTACAACCGCACTAGAATGACCACCCGATGTTACTGGAATAGAAGACCCACTACCTAAACCTTACAAAGCTTCCTACACGGGTCTTTTATAATATCTACGAAAGCCTCTGGAATATCTACCTCAAATAGTTTGACCTTTGAACTATCCCTGATAGTGGAACCTCTTGGCACCTCCCTGATATGCTAAAAAATAGACTCTATTATCTTAGCATTATCTATTATACTATTAAATGATTCCCTATACACTACCATGTAAGTTGTAGCTAGCTAGACATAAATATTCAACCCCTTCACAAAATTTTAAATCTATTCAAACTCAGTGAATATACTAGCATAAGAATACCTAGACAATGCATGAAAATAAGCCTCATTCTCTATAATAGTCATGGAGCCCTGCTCTATGTGATAAAACTCATCTCTTATTTGATCCCTCAAACTGTATGGCACAAACTTATCTAAAAGGCATCACAAAACTGATCCTAAGTCATCTCAGAGAATCTAGAGGTCTACAGCTAACAAGTGACCTCGACCAATCATTGGTTGCATCTCTCTAGTAGTAAGTAGTGTAAGCAACCCATGTGACTCAAGCAAACCAAGGTTATACAACATCTTACAATAATCAATAAAGAACTCATAGACATCCTCGCCTATAGCAACACTAAATCTAGGGGGACCTAAATAAGTCAATCACTCAAACCTCTTTTGATTCTCAAAAAACATAATTATATTCACAATAATAGGAGGCATAGTAAATCTGGTTGGATGAGATCCCACCTACGGAGCAAACATAGAATAAGGTCAAACTCCTAATGTCAGAATACCATACTTAGACATATGTACTAAAGGGGTAATAACATATGGAGTCTATGCTGTACCATAAATGGATGTCAGTACCACCGGAGGATCCATACTTGGAATAACATAAATCTCATTGGTAGGCTCTAGCAAAGACAGAGGTACAATACTTAAAGCTTGCAAAACTCTATGTGCCTGAAAGGAACACCCTTCAAATGGGTCAATAAGTGAATTGCAACACCTCCACGATTGGGGTAGAAGAACTCTATTGGACCAAAATAGGCGCATATCTCTAGTATGCTAAACCCGAAGCTTAGGGGAGAGCCCTCTAGTGCTGTATTTGAATGGGGAAAATTCTCATGGCTATCCACTACCTTGAGCCCATTCACAGCTCATAACTTACCCTCCCACACTTTTCAAAGATAACCACACATGATTGGTACACCTGATCTACCACTAAAGAATCTTCTAGGGGTTAGAAAAATTAATAGGCATATCAAGGGGCTCTCATAAAACATGAAAACTAGAAGTAAAATATATAGAAAAAAAGAAGAATGTATACCTAAGGTCAAATAACAAAAAAGTAGAATTGTAGAAAAATGAAATGATACATGTTATAATTATATAAAAAGCCTGTGCCTTGAGTCTTCTAAATATAGCATAACACTAACCATGTCCACTCCTGGACTGAGTAACCCCGTAACCACCATCATAATCTTCCCTACCTTTACCTCTAGCACCACTATACCATTCTGTGAACTACCTACCTCTATAGATATTAGAGTAGGAAAAAGCTAAAGCTATGAACCCTATTGAGTAGGTCCATACAAATATCAGGGATAATCCTTGGCAAAATGGCCAATCTTATCCTATACAAAATATCCTCTACAACCTACCTTAATTTGAAGGGCACAACAAACTAGGATCATCACCCTAGACCAAAAAATTAGAAATAGAATCTCTACTAGCATAACTTGATGCCTGGCAACCTGAAGCCAAAAAACATAAAGGTATATAACCTATTCCTTATAATATATCCTTAACAAGCCTACTATGATAACCATAGGATCTGTACTCTAGAAATCTCTTCTTGGGAGGAACAACCACAAAATTTTTACTGACAGTGCACTTTTTTGGTGCCTCTCTTAGTAGCTCAGGTAATAGATTCAATATACTTAGCATGCTCAATAATACTCTAAAAAGAATCCCTAAAAATAACCACCTAGAAAGTATCCAACTAATAAGAACTTTTATATCTTATTTTGATAACGAGTAGCTAACAACAAAAGACTGGGTCCCTTGTCTTTATGAATTCAATACAATTATCACTATTCTGCTCAAATTTGTCAGTTAGTATAACAAACTACGCAGGTTAGATTGTACTCATCAAGACACCCAGCCCAATTAACTAGTGTTTACAATTAGATTGTTCAAAGAGAGAAATTAGCAAAAACTAAAATATTGCTTAAGTCATAATCTTTTATATGCTATGAGAGTGTGTGTTCTTGAGTCAATTCTTGTTCTGTAATTGAATTACTCGTGTTATAGAAGTAATATTTCTTCTTTGTGTTCTTGAGAATGCTTAGGTAGAGTTACCTGAGTTTGATATTGGTTATAGTTAATCAATATTGAGGTGAGTTCCTGGTAGAGTTGTCAAGGTAGGTTTGTAATAGAGTTATTGCAAACTAGTGGAGCTTAGAGTAAAGTTCCCATTGAGTCTATAATCAAGAGTTTGATTATGGTGGATTGTTGAGTGATTATGAGGGAAAGCCGTGGTTTTACCTCCCTTGAGCTAGGAGGTTTCCATATTAAATCTGTGTTCTTTAATTTCTAGAAAAGTTTTAGTTTCACACTACTTTACTATTTTATTGCCTATGTCTGACTCTAAGGGACCTGGTCCCTCATAGTGTGGTGCAACCCCACTCTTTTAAACAATTGATACCAGAGCTTGGATACTCTAAAAGGTTTATACCTAGAGATTTATTGATCGTGGATGCTCCAACTAATCTGGAAAAAGGAAAATCTACCAATAGACCACCCTACTTTAATGGGCAGTGCTGTAGGTGGTGGAAAACCAAGATATATGACTTCATTATGGCTGAGAATAGTGAGTTGATAGATATAATACTTGATGGTCCTCATATGCCTGTTAAAGAGGTCAAAGAATGGTACATAACAAGGATGGTTTTCAAAAATAGGAGTGACTTTAATGATGAAGATCAAAAGAAAGTTGAGAAGAATTACAAGGCAAGGAAATTGCTTTTTTATGAAATAGGACCTGATGAGTATAACAGTATTTCTAATTGTGAAAATGCTAAGGAAATCTGGGATTGCTTAAAGACAACTCATGAAGCAACAACGAATGTGAAGGATTTAAAAGTTGGCATGCTAACTACTTGGTATGAAACTTTTTTTATGAAGGAAGGAGAGTCAATTAAAGAAATACAAACAAGATTCACTTTTATCATGAATGAGCTAAACTGTTTAGCAGAAGTGATTCCTTTGTATAAGCAAGTGACAAAAATTCTAGGTGTTCTTCCTAAGTCCTGGGAAAGCAAAGTGGATGGTATTACTGAGGAAAGAAACCTGAAAACTCTCACTATGGATGAACTCATTAGTAATATAAAGACTTATGAGCTCCATAAGTAGCAAGGACAAGAGAAGAAGGAAACAAAAAGGAAAAATCTCTACCATTGAAGGCTTTCAAATCTGATTCAAGTGAAGAAGACACTGATGTTACCTTTTTACAAAAAATGATTCTTAGAGATATGAATAAAAGTAGTCAGTTTCAAAGATGAGGTAGTAGCAGCAAAATGGGAAGCACTATTAAAGTTTGTCACAAATATAGAAGTCCTAAGTATTTCATTAAGAACTGTCTAATAAGCAAAATAGATTACCAGGAATATCTCAAGACTAGAGGTGACAAAGGAAGGAATAGGGACTAGGTTCCTATAAAGTCAAGAAAAAAGTTTGTAGCTAATTATGCAGAGATGAAGGCCCTAGTAGTGTTGGCAGATTCCTCCAGTGAATCTGATGAAACTAAAAGGATGTAGATGTCTCTATGCTGGCTTTGGATGAGTGTGAAGTTACCTATGATTCCTTTTTTACTCTCATCGTAAACACCAAAAATGAATAAGAAAATGAGGTAACTCTCTCTGAAATTAAGGAAAACAGATAACTACTCTGCTAGAAAGATAAAAAAAGCTAGCAAATGTTGATTGACTCTATGTATGAACTAACTACTAAGAAAAATGCTCTAGCAGAGAAAGCAAAAAATTATGTTTTTGAATTGATTGCCTTAACTCTTCATATATCTAAAACAAAATAATAGTTCACAAAGTTGAAATATGAAAATCTGAATTTAATGAGTCAACTAGAAAAAGTAAATGACCCTGATAGTAAAGGGATGAAAGAAGTTTCAAGGCTTTAAATTAAGCTTGAAGAAAAGTTTTTCATGGGCATCGTATAATCTGGGAGCTAGCATAAATCTGATGCCGCTAGTGGTCTACAAGTAGTTGGGGTTGGGAGTATCCAAACTAACATCTACGAGGTTATTGATGGCCAACCATATTGTGAAGAAACTGGTTGATCTCTGATGTGAAGTGGTTGTAAAAGTGGCATCCATTATCGTTTCAGCTAATTTTGTGATCCTTGTCTGTGAGGTGTGTTGACACCTAATTTTTACCCTACAAGACTAAATTTAATCCTAGGTTTCTTCAATTTTTAATAAAATTAAAATATTGATTTTATTCGAATAATGTGCTTTGAAATATTTATTTGGGTTAATTTTGTCATCTAATTGATGATTATATATTTTTGTATTTACATATACAAAATTTTATAAATTTTGTAACTTAAATAAACATTTTTATTAAAATTAGACTTTTATTGAGATTAAGCTTGAAAATTAACTCAAATGGATAGGATCTTGATTTAAATATAATTTTTTCTTGACAAGAATTTATTTGAAAAATAATCATTTGATTTTTATTAAATCAATATCTGTGGAGTTAAATTGAGTGTTAATTCATATCAAATTCCAATTTAATTTAGCCAATTTATCAAATTTGGCCATGATTGAAATCAAATCAATCATAATTGCAATGTAATTGATCAATTGATTTTAAAATTATGGCTAAAATTCAAATAAATTAACTAAATGAATACCTATGTTCTATTTCATAAACACACAAATCCCTAGTTTCTAATTAATAGTAGCCCAACTAATATTGAAAGATGCCCAGGACCTTTTATTCACCAACAAGAATTAAAATCAGCTACAACACCACAGAAAAAATCCTAAAACCGACCCCAACCGACCTGACCCACTGCCTTATATGCAAAAACAACATCAAAAACAACGTACAGTCTCCACCAACATACAACAAATAACAACAATAATAATAGCCCCAAAGAAAATGATGAACAACTCTCAATAGTATCAATTCCAACCCGGTTCTGGCAGAAAGCCCAAATTTGACCAACATCAACCGAATTCAACCCAACCCGACTCTTCTCCACACGTGACACCACACGATGTTGTACCAAGAAAGGGCTGAATTTTATAGAATAAGGTCAACGTGGCTTCTCAAATGGTTGGATTTGTATATATTCGTACATATTTGTATGAATTTCATTGGCTATTGTGAAAATCCCCCTTCCCCCCAATTTCTATTGGTTCATCCATTCCAATTTCTCTAAGAAAAGCCAAATTTTGTACAAATTATGAGCTAGAAAATCTTATCTTTAGCCTCAATTTGAAATTTCCCCCTTAAAAATTCCTAAAATTAACTCTAAGAATTAAAATCCCACATCAGTGGAGTAAGGATCCACACCGCATTTTATACTCTATATAAAGCTCCATATTGAGCTAAAAATTTATATCTTGAAGGTATAAAAAATACTTTTGAGCAAAAAAGTTGAAATTTTACAGTCCATCCTTTCTTTTTTCATTTATTTAGAGGTCTAAATGCTAATCCCAGTGGTGGTGGATTCCAACGAAGTTTGAGGTCTCATCTTGTTTCCCAAAAGTCGATTAGTCTTCAATTATTTTTTATTTTATTGTATTGTTATAGGTGTTTTGATTGTGGTAGCATGTAGTAATTTTAATTATTCTATTGTGTGCTGAGAATTATGGATATAGTAGGCTTTGAAAGCCATTAAGATTTTGTGTAATATGATGTTAGCTAAGATTTCTTGCTATACCTATTCGATTCATATTCAGCTATATATTTTGATCATCTTTTTAATTCGTTGTATCTCATTAACATTTACTTCACGATTTTAAGTCTAAATTAATGTTTCTTTCTTTAATTTTTGTGTTTACAAAGTTCTCTACGTTGGCTTTAGGAATTCTTGTTCAATTTTTTTTCTTTCTTTTATCTTTTGGTCTACTATTTTAGCTCAAGTGATTGTTTGTGTAGTCATGTTTTCTTGTCTTTTAAGGTCAAAAAATATCCCAATGTGGCTAATATTCTTTTTTTGCCAATTGAAAATTTCCCCTGGTTATATACTTCATCAATAGGTATTACGCTGCTAATTTACAATCATAAGTCAATATGTTCAGTCTTATTTCGTAAGCCATGACTAGGATCTTTGATTATATGTGTTGTTTTTTAACACCAATAGAAAAAGTTTTGTAGTTTTTGACAAAAATTTGAAAATACTACTCTGAGTTTTTTTTCCAGATTTTTTAATAACCGAAAATATTTTCTGTATTGTCATTTTGTTGAGAAATAATTTTAAAAAAATTGAAATAATTTTTTCTATAAAATAAACTTGCAACACTTTCTGGAAACAAGCGCCAGCTATGTAAATTGAAGTGTTGGCACTGGTGGGGCTATTGTAACTGCCCTTAGTCATGTTATTATGCCACCCTTTTCCTTACTCAAAATTAGAGGAAGTAGATTTTAAACCATCTTCTGGTTTGTTTGGATTAAAAACGTGAATAATCTTCTATACAAATGTTGAATCTAGAATCAATTTGCCTTCTGCAAAATATTACTAAATTTTGGATTTGTCTTTTGTTAGTTAAGGAAGATATTTCTTCTTCCCCATACTTCTCCTACATGTTCTATTATAGTAAATCAAGAGGTGAAAATAAAGAACTTTTTTAGTTATGTGTGTTGTTATCATATTTTTCGTTACATGTGTTATGTATATTTTATTAGGTCTACTATTCTGTGTTGTATTTTATCCCATATAAACTTTGGTTGTTTTGGTATTATATGGTAAGTTTTCTATTAGTTATTTGTTACTACACTGTAACATAGTTTTGTGTCTACATTTCTGTTTTATTATGTATGTGTTTAATGTTGTTTATGTTAATGGTTGTTATGAATTCTAGTTCTTATATCGTATGTTTTTTTCTAATTTCATTCATCCCATTCTATGTTTGTCTATAATCTGTTCTATATTGTTTCTTCTTCAAAATTTTCTCATATAGATCCTAGTCCCCTCTATATGCATATTGACTTTTTTCAAACTCAGCAAATTATCTGATCTGGATTTGATTCTAATTTTTATCTTTTCTTTCTTTACATGTGAATCTGTTTTGAAGTCCACAACAGACTCCTTCCCATTGCATTATCAAGTGGGCCAATGAGGCCTATGTCCTCAAAGTTTAAGTCCAAAAGTGATCCCATTGCATACGGATACAAGAAGATAGAAAAATGGGTCAAACCCTTTGATGAAATTGATGGAATATCGAGACTTGAAAAGTCTCTACTTAATTTTAATATTTTTTTATATTTAGTTATACATTTATTTAGTCATTCATTTGGGCCTTGAATTAATTGATCCATTTGGGACTTTAAACTTAGCAAATTATATGATCTGGATTGATTCTAATTCTTGCCTTTTCTTTCTTTACATGTGAATCTTTTTTGAAGTCCACAACGGACTCCTTCCCATTGCATAATCAAGTGGTCCAATGAGGCCTATGTCCTCAAGGTTTAAGTCCAAAAGTGATCCCATGGCATACGGATACGAGAAGATAGAAAAATGGGTATCCCCTTTGATGAAATTGTTTGAATCTCAAGACTTTAAAAGTCTCTACTTGATTTTTTTTTTTTATGTTTAGTTATACATTTATTATTCATTCATTTGAGCCTTGAAGACAAAGTTGTAAGCTAAAACAGGTGAAGTAGATTATTGGCCAAAAGGACCAAAAATATTTTTTAGGACAAGTTATGAGACAAAGCCCAGGCTTTAGATTAGGACTGATGAAGATGGGATGAAAGCCCAACTAGAGTTGGACAGGGTTGATAGATCTGGGCTTAAGAGCCTAAATCACTTATTTCTCCCCTTTCCCCCTTTTTATGTTTATTTGCTAAATGTTCCTTCGAACCTAGTTAAATCCCCTACTAAGTCGCTAAAAATTGACTTTGCATAAACCTTAAAAAATATTTTCTTAATCGACTCTCTTTTCAATAATCAATATTCCTTTTTTTAAGTTAGTCAAAAGAATCAACCTCAAACATTTTGGATAACCGCAAGTTAGCGGATACTCTTAGTGCTTTAATGACCTTCCAAAAGTATTAATAGGAACTGCGAACCTAGAATTTCAAAACATACATAATTTTTCTATTTTGAATCATTTTAAGTAATTTATAAAGGTTTTCTTGATTTTTCTAAATAAATTAAGTGGAAACTCTATTCTCGAGCTTAAAAACTTTTCAAAAGTATTTGAACTTGTAAAAAATTTGAAAGTCATTTCTCCGCAAAAATAGAAATGACGACTCTGTTGGAGATTTTTAACTAGGTTCTAACCAAATGTTTGAATTTACCTTTTGGCTAACTATTTATACTGTTTATATTCTTATACGTTTAAATTCTGCAAAATTTAACTATTGCATTTAATTGCATAAATCCCGCATAATGATTGTTATATTGTTTTAGAGTTTCGTCGATGTCCCAACCCCTGTTGTTCAACTCTAAATAAAGTGTTGTAGGCGGTTGTAGGATATTAATATTTCAAAACCTAAGTTTTTCGCTTGGGAACCTATGTCCAAACCCACTCTAGACACCCAAGATAAAGCTAAACGAAAACTTTCTTTTAGGAATGAGCCTAGGATGACCCAATGCCCAAGGGGGTGTTGGGCTCATTAGAAAACATGCCCCTGCGTCTATTGTCCACAAGTCAATTACAAATAATCATGTTTATGTGTAGAAAAAATATATGTTTGTTTAAATCAAATCCATTATATTTTAGGGTAGGGGAAGGCTTATTTTTATTAATTTCATTTAGGGAATGGCCCAATCATGCCCCCACCAAAGGTTCAAGATGGTTACCGTACCTAATGATTTCTTGAAAATATGGTGCACTCATATGAATACAAAAGACAAAGGATTGTTAGTTGTATGTTGGGCATATGCCTTCGCTTATAGAGATGGATACCTGGCCTTAAATGATCCACATACTAACGAAGTTTTGGGATAACGACAACATGGTGTTTTGCTTCGGGGAAGTAAAGTTGGCACTCACTATTGAAGAATTTTTGACTTGTTATGAAAGCATTGATATGTAAAAAAAGTTAATGAGTACACCATACAATAATATTCTAGTCCCTGGTTGCATATGGAATCACCAAGAAATCAAGAAAGTCTTTGCAATCAGTGATGACACCTGGTTGGAGGAAAATGATGGGGGAAACATATCTTTCCATGAGTTGTATCGATGATTTGGAAAGTATAACGCTTTTGAGAAGTTCGGTCATAAATTTGAGTTGAAATAAAAATGAAAGGATAAGAGAGCATTTGCTTTTGTGGAGGGCTTACTTTGAACACTGGTGTTTCTAAAAGGAGAAAATAGCACAATCCATCTGAGGGTCGTTATGGTGTTGGAAACTCTCTTCAATGGAATGATTTAAGGTCTCACTAAGGTTTTCCACACCTTATCCCCTATGATAGTCGTCAAGATATATTGGGTGTTGGGAATGGGCCAAAGCGGGTATCCTTTGTTTCAAAGATGCAACCTTATCTTGAAATGGTGGATAATGACACACTTAGTGAAAAATCATGGAGAGGGGCTGCTAGACACCCGCAAAAAGATAGAGCTTCTATCATTTCATGACTACACAGGTTTAAGAGGAGAGAATCTAAAAAATTTTGGTTTATGATTTTTAGGGGGATTACAAGATAACAACGTTCAGTGGTCGATTAGATACCTTCTCCTGGGGAAGTACATTACTTGAGGAGACAAATGGCCTTTCTTAGTACTTCCGGGCCTCAGGGTAACTCATACTTATAACCCTAATAGTGTTCCTAGGCAATTCAATATCAAGCAAGAAACACCGCAAATGGGGCCCATAGTTACATTCATCACTGAGTATGATGAGTACGAAATACCCCTCAAGAAGTACATAGTAGATGGGTGGAAAAGAAGAAGGATGAATGAAGTATGTTTTTGTGTTGGGTATGAACCCAAAGTTAGAGAAACTTACAAGGAGTGGTTGAAGAAGAATCTCGTCGGAACATTGATTCCGAGGACGAATGTACCCACCCAAATTATTTATGTAGAATCAAAACATGAGATTCGACTCCACAGGATTTAAGATGAATTCCAAATAAGTGAGACCGTGAACCACCTGATGCATATGGATGATGACTCCACTATACACTAGTTGAGAGAAGAGTTAAAGTGAGCCAATTAAAAGGTTGATGATGCTTGACAGTGTTTGATCAATTTGGATGATTTCATGGTTTCTCAGATTGATAACATAGAAAAGATGACCTATGAGAACAAAGCACAGTTATGCAGAAGTCACCTGATCATCAACTGATATCACATATGGAAAGAGGTGGATAAAGCTAGGAAGGCAAAGTTCAATAAAGGATCATCTAGGAGCTTATTTTTCTATCCCCTGCACAAGAATTGTTCTTTCTTTCATGTTATCTTCCTTTTTCCTAAAGATTTTACCACTCTTATGTTATTTTTATTGGCATTTATGCCCTTTTACATATCTATGAAAAGTTGAGGGGATAACGGATTGGTTTTTAAAATGCATATATTTTCTTCAAAATTCGTTAGGCCAACCCTTGGCTCGAAAGGGTCACCCCAGCTAGGATACACATTTATTATAATGTTATTATGTGATATAACTGTCTTATGTATTTATGTGCATTTATTTGAATCAAAGACTAATTTATCCACTATGCTCTTATGGATCAGGTTTCCTATGATTTAGAAAACTCTATGTGGTTACTTCTTGTCAAATATCTTGTATTATTTATCAACTATGGATCTAACACATCTGCGTTTGACTTATTTTACTTTACAGATAACAGAAAACTACTTTGTGTTAAAACAAGCTGGCAGAACATCCTTACTTCACCCGGTCAAAAGTTCATAAAATCCCATCACCTAATCGTCATTCAAATAAAATTGGAAGTGATGAAGATAATGCAATGACCATCAAGGACAATGTGATAGAAGAACAAAGTGAGATGATTCCTGAACTTACGATAAAATTCAAAATGCTTCAAAGGAGATGAATCATACTAGGGACTTTGCTAATTTGGCTATCACCATCAACGTTCCTGCCTCAGGAGGACACAGTACTCCACTTCAAATTCCTCCCCTGAATATGCCTATTCTCAAGAACCATCCAAATAACTTATCATCCGCCTCCACTTCCCAACTACCCCCAGATCCCATAATTAATTATCCTCTAATTCATGCTATCGAAAAAACCAATAGAGAAAATAACCTAGATGCTGACCATCTACAAAATCCATCTCCAACCCCATAAATTTGCTTCCAAATCCACAAAATTCATTTCTAAATCCCCCTATTTTCAAACCCACAAAAGACATTTCTAAATCCACAAAACTCATTTCCAAATCTACAAAAATCCCTCTAAAATTCCACCAAACTACTTTCAAATTACACAAAATATTCTTAATTTCCAAAACGTCCTCTCAATATACTACCCAACATCCTCTCATCCTCAAACTAAATCTACACTATTAAATCCTTCTCATGTTATTATATCACTTAACATTTTTAATCCCTTTCCCAATCCTGAGGTAGACCATTATAAGGAGAAGGAAAAGAAGTGGAGAACTGAGCATGAAAAGAAATTGTTGTCCATGAATGAAGAGATTATAAGGATCAAATAATCTCATGGGGCAAGTGATAATGATGTTTTAGGGTAGGATAATTTGTGTGTGCACCCCAGAGTAGATCGACTAGAAAGGTAAGGTCCCTAAATTTAATGTGTTCAATGATACTGGAAATCCAATGGCCCATCTGAGAAGGTATTGTGGTCAAATGGTAGGGGTTTGAAGAAATAAGGCATTATTAATCACTTATTTAGCTGAAGATTAAGTGGTGAAGCCTTAGACTGGTTCACATCCAAGAACTAAAAAGATGGCCTAGTTAGAGAGCATTGGCTAAGGGGTTTATCGATAGATTTGTGTTTAACTTTAAAATAGTCCCTGACCAATACTCATTAGACCAGACCAAGCAAAATAATAATGAGTTTTTTAGACTATTTCTTCCATTGGATAAAAGAAGATTCTAGGGTACAACCTCCTATGTCAGAAGAGGAAATGGTATCGATTTTCTCTTTCGCTCAAAAGGGAGAATTTTTCACTAGGATGATATCAGCAGTAAGGGCAACTTTTGCAGATTTGGTAAGAATTTAAGAATCGCTAGAGGAATGCATTCAAACTAGAAAAATTGTCAAAACCCCAACATAATCTGGATCTTCTGTGTTTCTAAGGAAGAAAAGTGAGGATGTGACTGCAATGTCAACTAATTTTATTGGTAAAGTGAAAAAGAAATTCAAGCCTAGGAACGTTCTTTACTCTTGCCACTAAGTTTAAACTGTATTCTATACCTAACCACAATACCAAGATCCACTTCCAAATATCCAATCTCAATACCAAGATCTACTTCCAAATGTCCAATCCTAATACCAAGCTCTATAGCTAAATATTTACCGCAATACCTAATCCTGCAGCCAAATTATCAACCTCATGTTCAAGCTACATTACTAAACAATCAACTAGACTTCCCAATGCCTCCAAACTATCATCAAGTAACTGTTCCCGCTAATTAAAACTAGTATAACCCCTCACGTACAAACTTCAAAAAGAAATCTCCTAGAAAATTCACTCCATTGCTGAAAGTCATACCTAGATCTTCGAAAGATTGATAAAAGATTATTATCTACCACCTATTAAATTGAAACCTACAAATCCTAATTCGTAATTCTTTTAGGACGATCAAGTCTGCGCTTATCATTAAGGAGCAATCAGGCATAATACTGAAGATTACATCCACCTGAAACACATGATCCAAGACTTAATTGATTAGAAGATTATCTCCCTTAAGGCACCGACACCAAATTTCATGAGAAATTTATTGCCTAATCATGAGGGAGCCACTTAGTTCAAATGGGATATGACTTGGGAAAAATTTACCAAAAACACGTTAATGTGTAGGATTTTAATGGAGGGCAAGGAGATACTATAGGTAAAATTGACTGGTACATTCACATGGGACCTATTGAGTTCATGGCTAAATTTTATGTTATGGATATCCATCCTAGTTACAACATGCTCCTGGGAAGACCGTGGATCTATGGTGCAAAGTCCATTTCATCAACTCTTCATCAATTATTGAAGTTTCTTTATGAAGACCATAAAGTAGTCATTCAAGGAGAAAGGAGTCACTTGAATCAACCCAATGGTTATATGCCCGTGATTAAAGATATTTCGAGGGGTATTATTTTTTATATAGTGGAAATTGTTAGTGATCTAGAGAATATTATGACACCACAAACGCCAATTCCTTTCGCTTACAAAATAAATGTGACTATGATATTAAGAAGTGGGTTCGAGCCCAGTCGGGTCTTGGGTAATAATTTGGAAGAAATTATTGATCCCATTATGGTACAAGAAAAATCATCTAAGCATGGGTTAGGATACCAGCCAAGAAAGGAAGATGAGATTGAAGATAAGTCAAAGATGAGTCTGTCTAGACTGATAGGTAATATTAAAGATAGGGAATTTGTTTGTGTTTTACTGCTTTTAAAAATACATGGGCCCGTATTTCCGCATGTCATGAGCCATAGTTTGTTTTTATTTCCCAAATTTCAATAAAAAGGCCTCTCTATATTCAAGAAGTTATTTTGAAATATTATTATGTTATTGTACTTTTCTTATCTTATTATCATCTAACTTGGTTTGTTTATTTATTACAGTAGCAGTAATTTAAAACCTTCCAGTGTTATGTCATGTTAAGGTTTATACGAACAAAGCAAGGTAGATGATGAGGAATGGAAAGAGTATGACGAGGATCAATTAGTGAAAGATATAAAAGAATTTGAAAATCGAGAGAAGCCCAACCTGGAGAAAACTAAAGTAGTCAACTAGGGTGACCGTAATGAAATCAAAGAGACAAGTGTTAGTGTATACTTAGCAGAAGCACAAAAAAGATAACTCATTCACTTTATATGGGAGTACATTGATATATTTTCTTAGCCTACGATGATATACCGGGATTGATCACAATATCTGGTCAAAAAAGTTACCAATCAATCCCGAATTTGATCCATTTAAGCAAAAAATACAGAAATTCAATCTGGACTTAAGTTTAAAGATCTAGGAAGAAGTGACTAAGCAAATTCTGTCTAAGGTTGTTGAGGTCACAAAATATCTAACATGGCTAGCCAATATTGTCCTAGTGTTGAAAAAGGATGGCAAGATTCGAATTTGTGTTGACTACAGAGATTTTAATAGAGCTAGTCTTAAAGATAATTTCTGCTACCCAATATCCACATCCTTAGTGATAATTGTGAAAAATATGAAATGCAGTCTTTTGTTGATTATTTTGTTGTGTATCATCAGATATTAATAGATGAGAAAGATGTAAAAAAGACTAATTTCATCACGCCCCAGGGTATTTATCATGACAGGGTGATGCCGTTTGGTCTTAAGAATGTGGGTGCAATATACATGAGGGTTATGATATTGATGTTTCATGATATGTTTATAAAAAGATTAAGGTATACGTGGATGATCTAATTATCAAATCCCTCAAGAGTTTAGATCATCTGACCCATTTGGAAAAGTTCTTTAGCAGACCAATTAAGTACAACTTGAAGTTGAATCCTACATTGCTAGTCGAGAAATTACTGGGGTTCATAGTAAGCAGAAGATGTATCGAGCTAGACCCGTCAAAGATTAAGACAATTCAGGATTTATCGCCGCCAAGGACCAAGAAAGAGGTTCTGAGTTTACTGGGTCATTTGAATTACATTAGCAGTTTCATTGCCTAATTAATAGTCATATGAGAGAAAATTCTCAAGATATTGAAGAAAGATGCAGTGAATGAGTGGGCAAAAGAATATTAGAAAGCTTTTGACAGAATCAAGGGGTATCTATCTACTCTGCCTATTTTTGTTCCACCAAGGGAGGGAAGTCCATTATTTCTTTACCTGTCAATCTCAGAAAATGTTTTCGAATGTGTCTTTGGGCAACATAAGGAAACTTGTAAGAAAGAGAAAGCAATCAATTACTTGAGTGAAAAGTTCAGGCTATATGAGGCTCGCTACACTCTTTTGAAAATGACGTGTTGTACTTTGACCTGGTCTGCACTAAAGTTTAAAGTATTATCTTCCTCGTACACAACATATCTCAATTCCAAAATGGATCCATTGAAGTATATATTTTAGAAACCCATTCCTACAGGAAAGTTATCCAAGTGGTAAATATTGCTAAATATGACTCAAAAGATAATTGTGTATGTGACTCAAAAGACAATCAAAGGGAAAGCCTTAGCAAATCATTTAGCAGAGAATCCAACTAATAATGAAGATGAGCCACTTTGAACTTACTTCCTAGATAAGGAGACTTTATTTGTGGGAGAAAACATTGCATAGATATCTCTCGGATGGAGATTGTTCTTTGATGGAGCGGTCAACTTCAAAGGCGCAGGATTGGAGCAGTTTTAGTTTTAGAAATAGGCCAACACAATTTAGAAACCGCTAAATTGCACTTCCCATGTACCAATAACATGGATAAATATGAAGCTTGTATCCTAGATCTCAAGTTGGCACTTGATATGGGTGTTTGACAATTGCTAGTCACCGAAGACTCAAATTTGCTGATTCACCAGGCACGGTGGGAATGGGCGGCAAAGAACTCAAAGATTACCCCTTATGTAGAGCTGGTGTAGGATTTGTGTAGGAGATTCTCAATAAAGATTTCGAACATATGCCTAGGATATAGAATGATTTTTTTGATGCTTTGGCCATTATATCCTCCATGATTCAGCACCAAGAATAGAGTTACATTGATCCTTTAGAAATAATCTTAAGGGAAAGACATGTACATTGTGCGCATGTCGAAGAGGATCCGGATGGAAAGCCATGGTAATCTGATATCAAAAGGCATTTAGAATCTGGAATATATCTCGAAGAGGCCAACAACAATTAGAAAAAGACAATCCAACATTTGGTAAAGAATTATTTTCCAAGTGGGGAAATTCTTTTTAGAAGGAATCTAGACTTAGGATTCGTAAGATGTGTCGATGACGCAAGAGCCACAAAATTAATAAAGGAAGTATATGCAGGAGTTTGTTGGCACACATGAATGAATTGGCCTTTGTTAATATGATACTAAGAACTGGTTGCTTCTAGATGACTATGGAAAATGATTATAGCAAGTATGTGCAGAAATGCCCAAAATACCAGATACATAGAGATTTGATCTGAATACCTCCATATAAGCTTTATGTGTTGAGTTTACCTTGGCCTTTCATAGCTTGGGGTATGAATGGTATTGGACCAATAAAACCACCAGCTTCAAATAGGCAAAGATTCATTTTGGTTGCTATAGATTACTTTACTAAGTGGGTCAAACCTATTTCATATAGAGTCGTCACCAAGAAGGTAGTCATAGATTTTGTTATAAATAACTTGATCTGCCGATTTGGAGTACCAAAATCGATCTTTACTAATAATAGGTCTAACGTTTACAGTCACTTAATGAATGAAATTTGTGATCAGTTCAAAATTGTTCAATACAACTCAAATACATATTGTTTATAGATGAATGGAGCCGTGGAAGCCGCCAATAAAAACATTAAGAAGATCTTGAGGAAGATGGCTGAAAATGATAGATCATGGCATAAGATGTTACCTTATGCTTTGATAGGGTATCGCACAATAGTTCGAACCTCAACTGGGGAAAATCTTTATCTACTTGTTTATGGAAATTAAGATGTGATACCTGCCGAGGTTGAAAACCTTCCTTGAGGATTATTCAAGAAGTCAGATTAAGTAACGAAGAATGGGTTCGCGCTTGCTATAAAGAACTTATGTTGATTGATGAGAATATAATGGTTGTTGTGTGTCATGGTAAGTTGTACCAACTGAGGATGATACATTCCTTCAACACAAAAGTAAGACCTCAAACATTTTAAGTTGGACAATTGGTCCTCAAATGAATTTTCCTACACTAAGAATAGTATAAAGGCAAGTTCTCTCCGACTTGGCTGGCACCATACATAGTTCACAAGGTACTATCTGGAGGAGCTCTGATTCTACTTGAGATAGATGGTCAAGCGTAGTCCAAACCAATCAATTCATATCAGGTAAAGAGACACAATGTTTGAAGGATGTTTCTAGTTTTTGTTTCCTTGGATTGTTTGTAATCACCTTTATGATAGTATTTGTCATATGATGTGTAACTATCTATAACCCTTTTTTTATGTACAAACTATGTTTGACCTGAATTCTAAGAAAGGGATACATAGGCGGCCTATGTCAGCTTCGATCAACCCCTTAGGATAATTTATCCTTTTTTTTACCTATGACCTGTGTGACATCCTAAATTCCCAAGAAAGGGATACGTAGGAGACCTATGTTGGCTTCAGTCAATTCTTTAGATTTTTCTAGCCCTAGTGTATCCTGTACTATGTTCGACCCAATTCCTGCTTCAACGGGATACGTAGGCACCCTAATGGATCTATCATACTACCCCAGGAAATGGAAATTGGGGCTGAATTTTTGAGAAGGAATCTTGAAAATTCAAAAGAAAAGATCATCATCCAACAAAGAGAATGAAGATCAACAAAGACTTCAGATCTTCTCAAGCCAAGATCATCTCAAATAGTAGTAAACTGGTGGAGGAATTTTGAGGACGTCCTCAAATTTTCCACTAATATATTGGAATATATTTCAAATCTCCCGGCACCAGAGGTCGAAGTCACGTTTTAGATATCACCTGCCACAATAAGTCTAGGCAGACTAAATTTTCAGCTATGATAGAGCTTCTAATAGAAAGCCTCAATGACGCTGAATCCCTGGCAATTATTTATCAAACTTCAAGTATAGTCAAAACAAAGAGGAAGAAGTTCATTGAGCTAGTACGTGACATTACTGGTAAAGATTTTGTAAAGCTTTTAACAAAAAATTTAAAGATAGTTTCTAAAATTTAAGACTACTGTCAAAAATCTATACAAATATTTTTACTTAATGGTCACCTAGGCATCTATTGGAATGGGGATTCAGGGTGGAAGTCCTAATACGATGAAGCACCCAAAAGATGGCAAAGAGCAAACTAAGGATTAAAGGAGGGCAACCAAGAGCCGTTTCACTCAAGACTAATCATTTTTCAGTGGATGCAGGAATCAATACACAAAAATAGGAATCTTTTTCAAAAAATCCCCAAGAGAGTTACGAGCAACAGAAAAGTATATAACGCTCAAAAATGGTATTTTCAGGTAGACCCAAAGACGAGTTTAATACCTATTTATCGAGAACCTTTTGAATTATCTATCTCATTTCTTCAGAGAATGAAGGACAAACAAAGGTCTCTTATTTTCTTTACGAATATTATATTTAGAATTTTTCTGAAAAATAGTAGCTAGCAAAAATGACTTTATGTCTACTAAATATTTACCTTGAGCATAAGTGAATTCAGGGAGTCGGCACAACAAATTCAACAATCAAAGGATCACTCAATAGAAGGGAGAGAAGAAAGTCATCCGCAAAATTTTTCTTGAAGGGAAGCAAATGGTATTTGAGTAATCCCCAAACAAGGATTTTCCCTATTTTACTTACATCCGGTAGATCTGCTATTTAATTATTTCTTAAAAAAAAGAAGATATATAGCGGAATAAGTCATTCAAATTAAAATGCTCACTATATGTCATCATCTTGACTATGGTCGCAAGTGAGAGCGACATTATGTCTACTAACTGTCTACCTTAAGTGCAAGTACATGTAGAAAGCAAAATGTAGACAGACGGACTTAGGTGAAACTATTTTTAAATCACCGAAGAAACTATGCCATTGTCGAGAGGGCCATTTTATTTTATTCCATTGCCAAAAGGGCCATGCCAAGAGGGCTATTTCATATCATCTCACTATCGAGAGGACCATTTCATGCCATTTCCAAGAGGGCTAATTTCATATCATCTCATTACTGAGAGGACCATTTCATGCCATTGTTGAGAGAGCCATTTCATTTTATCTTACTCCCGAGAGGTCCATTTCAGCCATTATCGAGAGAGATATTTCACTTTATTGGCAAGAGGGATATTTCATATTATTTCATCACCAGGAGGGCCATCATACCCTTCAACTAAGTCTCCATAATCGCTCGCCATGCAAGATGATAAGGTATGGACTTGGAAGATGCTTTGGAGCACATATATCCATTGACCACATAAGATATCATAATCTGGCATTGAGATATCTCAATATTTTATATTTGTTAACCACATAAAGGCTATATAGCCCAACGTCTAGGATATATCATTATATTATGAATCAACATATGAATGCATAAAAATCACATGACTCAAAGGGACGTCCGTAAGTCGATATCTAAAAGCGAACAACATATGAGACTTCCTAGAAATTAACAATCCTAGGGTCATGTATAAGTCATATTATTCAAAATAGGATAGTTTGAAAGATTACCTATGAGTTGATAGTCCATAGGTCATCCATAAGCCAGACAACATTCTAACCGGATAGTATGCAAGCTTACCCTAAGATTGATAGTTTGAAGTTTATCCATAAGTCATAGTTAAATCCTTACAAGATAATATATGAGATTATCAAATTGATATGTCTAAGGGTTCTCTATAATTCATGTCATATCCAAGATCGATTATATGCAATATTACCCAAAGACTAGTAATTTGAAAGATATCAATAAGTCATATTGTATCTAAGGTTAGATGATGGCAGGAATGCCTAGGAGCTAGCAATTGAAGGGACATTTAAAATCAACTCTTATCCAAGGTTGGATAATGTGAAGGATTACTTTAAAATCTTACAAATCAAAGAATATTGGTAAGTCGCCTCGTATCCAGTATCGAATGATGCGCAAGATTACCCAAAGGTTGATGCTTCAAGAGAAATCTATAAGTCATATCGATTCGAAAGATACCAAAGACTTACTTGAGGTCACATGCAAAGAATAATTTTCAATAACTGGAGAGGTTGTCATTTTGCATACAACAAGAATTATAGGTGACCAAAAGGGTTGCCGCATCAACATAAGATTACACGGTTGTAGGGACTATTATGCATAAAGTGTCGTCGGTGTCCAAAAAGGCCACGCCACATTGAAGATATTTTCAATCGAAAAATAAAATAACTATACAATAACTAAGAGGGTTGTTGTGTCTATTATAATAAATTATATCCTTCCAATCAGGTACATAAGAGGAAGACTTTTCTTTTTGAGCAACAACACATGTGGAGATATGATAAAAAACTATACATCTCTTTCGTGAATTATGCTTATTACTGACGGTTTTTGTTTGAGATATCCCCACTAGGTGGGAATATACTGGGTTTGTTGTTGTTGTTGTTTTTGTATAATGACGAGAGAATTTGAGAGGATGAAAATCAAAAATCAAAACCATAGATATGGATGACTTCAAAAAGGATGCAGCACAACGTGGAAATTTTTATTTGTAGCAAAATGGGATATAGTCTAGAGAGGGACATCAAACTCTTTGGATGCAAGCTAAACGATGATTGCCACTACACTTGAACCACATCATTGTTAGAAGCCATGTGCGTACTTTAGGATATTTGGTTTTAGCTTCACCTTCAGGATATTTCTAAACTCATGTCGAGGGTAACATTCTTTTTTCACTAAATTTGAGTGATAGAACACCTAAAGTTTTGGAAATTATATCCAGGTAAATTCTTACCTATGGATATGAAGAGCTCCATATTCATGGTTAAGAGGTTACAACACTCTTTTCCACAACTCGATCAACTTGTCACTCATCCCAAGCCAAAGATCGCTTAAAATAAAAAACTATCTTTTCTACCGATTGAGTCGAACTACCAGCTATTTGATTCCCAGAATCTTGGGGATATATAGGATGGGCTCTATGTAGAAAACACAACTATATTCCAACCTTCCCCCCCAAATTCCTTTATTCCCCAGCTTTTTGGTTTCATAAAAAACTCCAAAATTGAGATAACTTGTGAATTTATTGAAAATTATGCTTTAAATTAAGCTCTACGAACTACACATCACCTAAATTCTCATATAAACTGAGATATGTAGGAAACCTGATAATGGGGTCCGACCATACCTCCATATAACTCGTGCAAAAAAAACAATATCTTTCATAATTGAATATATGGTTGACAAAAATTAAGAATGTCAAACTCCCTTTGCCCAGGGTTACTTTCATCTACCCCACCCAAAAGGAAGGGGCAATTGTTAACACCTAATTTTTGTCCTCCAAGACTAAATTTAACCCTGGGTTTCTTCAACTTTTAATAAAATTGAAATATTTATTTCATCTGGATAAATGCACTCTAAAATATTTATTTGGGCTAATTTTTTCATCGAATTGATGATTATACATTTCATATTTATGTATACAAAAATGTATAAATTTTATTAGTTAAATAAATATTTTTATCAAAATTGGACTTTTATTAAAATTGAGCTTGAAAATTAACTCAAATGGGTAGGATGTTGATTTAAATATGATCTGTTCTTGAAAAGAATTTATTTGAAAAATATTCATTTGATTTTTAACAAATCAAGAAGCCTAGGGTTAAATTGAGTGTTAGTTTATGTCGAATTTTGATTTAAATTAGTCAATTTATCAAATTTGGCCATGATCATGCAATGTAGTTGATCGATTGATTTCAAAATTATGGCTAAAATTCAAATAAATCAACTAAATGTATACTTGTGTGCTATTTCATAAATAAACAAATCCCTAATTTCTAATTAACAACAGCCCAACTAATATTGAAACCCTCCTCGGCCCATTTATTCACCAAAAAATAATTAAAATTAGTTATAACATTACAGTTAAAAGCCCAAAACCGACCCTAACTGACCCGACCCACTGCCTTATCTTTAACAACAATATAATAAACAATGTACAACCTCCAATAATGCACAACAAATAACGACAATAATAGCCCCCAAAACGATGATAAACAACTCTCAACAGTAACAATTTAAAATCGGTTCTGGCGGAAAACCCAAATTTAACTAGCATCAACTCAATTCGACTCAACTCCAGCCCCAACTTGACCTGAATCTTCTCCACACATCATGATGGTGTGCCAAGAAAGGATTAAGTTTTCTAGAATAGGGTTGAGGTCGCTTCTCAAATGGTTGAATTTGTATAAATTCATATATATTTGTATGAATTTCATTGGCTATTGTGAAAATCCCACTTCTATTGATTCATCCATTCCAATTTCTACAAGAAAAAGCCAAATTTTGTACAAATTATGAGCTAGAAAGTCTTATCTTCAGCCTCAATTTGAAATTTCCCCTTAAAAATTCCCAAAATTACCCTAAGGATAAAAATTCCACATCGATGGAGTGAGGCTTCACTCCCCATTTTGTTCTCTATATAAAGCTCCTTATTGAGATAAAAATTCAAGTCTTAATGGTATAAAAAAATACTTTTGAGCAAAAAAGTTGAAATTTTATGGTCAATCCTTTCTTTTTTTATTTATTCAGATGTCTAATGGCTATTCCTAGTGCAGGTGGTTCCGACAAAGTTTGACGTCTCGGTTTGCTGCCTAAAAGTCGATTAGTCTCTAATTTTTTTTATTGTATTATTACCGGCATCGTGATAGAGGTAGCATGTAGTTATTTTGATTATTGTATTATTTGTTGGGAATTATTGGCTGTAATAGGCTTTGAACGCTATTAGGATTTAGTGTATTATGATGTTAGATAAGTGTTTTTGCTCTAGCTATTTGGTTCGATATTAAGCTATATGTTTTGGTCATCTTTTTAATTTATTGGTTCTCGTTAACATTTATTTCATTGTTTTAAGTCTATATTGATGTTTCTTGCTTCCGTTTTTTATTTTACTTAGTTCGCTACTTTTGCTCTATGAATTCTTGTTTGATTTTTTTTTCTTTCTTTTCTTTTTTGGTCTACTATTTTAGCTCTAGTGATTGTTTGTTGTAGTCACGTTTTACTTTTCTGTAATGGTCAAAAAAAAATCCCAATGTGTCCAATATTATTTCTTGCTAAATGGAAATTTTCCCTAGTTATGCACTTGATTAAGAGGTATTAAGTTGCTAATATGCAATCGTAAGTGGTCATGTTTAGTTTTATTTCGTAAGCCACGACTAGGATCTTTGATTTTATGTGTTGTTTTTGAACACCAATAGAAACTGTTTTGTAGTTTTTGACAAAAATTTGAAAATGATACTCTAAGTTTTTTTTTAGATTTTGTAATAACTGAAAAGTTTTTTTTGCATTGCCATATTTTTGAGAAATAATCCTGAATTTATACAAGATTTTAGGGGGATTAAAAGATGACAACGTTTAGTGGTCGATTAGATACCTTCGCCTGGGGAAGTACATTACTCGAGGAGACTAATGGCCTTTCTTTGTAATTCTGAGCCTCAAAGGAAATCATCATTATTACCCCAATAAGGTTCTTAGGCAATTCGATATCAAGTAGGAAATACCACAAATGGCACCCATGGTCAGATTTATTGCCGATTATGATGAGTACGAAACTCCCTTCAAGAAGTACATGGTAGATGGGTAGAAGAGAAAAAAATGAAGGAGGTATATTTTTTTATCGAGTATGAACCCAAAGTTAGTAACACTTACAAGGAGTGGTTGAAGAAGAGTCTCACCGGAAGATTAATCCCGAGGCCGAATGTACCCACCCAAATTATTGATGTAGCATCAGAACGTTAGATCCGACTCCACAGGCTTTAAGAAGAATTCTAAAGAAGTGATATAGCACACCAAAATATGCATATGGACGATGCCTTCACCATGCACTAGTTGAGAGAACAGTTAAAATGAGCCAGGCAAGAGGTTGCTGATACTAGACAGTGTCTGATCGATTTGGATTATTGCATGGTTTCTCAGATTGATAGCATATCAAAGATGACCTATGCAAACAAAGAACAGTTATGAGGAAATCACCTAATCATCAATAGATATAACATATGGTAAGAGGTGGATAAAGCTAAGAAGGCAAAGTTCAATGAAGGAGCATCTAGAAGGTTATTTTTCTATCCCCTACGTGGGACTTATTCTTTTTTTCATGTTATCTTTCTTTTCCCTAAAGATTGTATACCTCTTATGCTATTTTCTAGGCATTTATGCCTTTTTTCATATTTATGAAAATTTTGGAGGGATAATGGATTGGTTTTTAAAATGCATATATTTTCTTCAAAATTCGTTAGGCCAATTCTTGACTCAAAAGGGTCACACCAGCTAGCATATGCATTTATTATAATGTTATTGTATGATATAACTAACTTATGTGTTTATGTGTGTTTGTTTGAATCAAAGAAAAATTTATGTACTACACTCTCATGGATCAGTTTGCCAATGATATAGGCAATTCTATGTGGTTACTTCTTGTTAAATATCTTATATTATATATCATATATGGAATCTAAAACATCTGCCTTTGATTTATTTTACCTTAAACATAACAGAAAAAACTACATGTTGAAACAAGCTGGCAGAACATCCTTACTTCACCCGGTCAAAAGTTCATAAAATCTCATCTCCTAGCCATCATTCAAATATGATTGGAAGCGATGAAGATAATGCATTAACCATCAAGGATAATGTGATAGCAGAACAAAGTGAGATGATTGTTGAACTTGTGATAAAATTGGAAATGCTTCAAGTGGTGATGAATCGTACTAGGGACTTGGCTAATCTGGCCATCACCGTCAATGCTTCTGCCCAGGAGAACATGAGACTCTACTCCAAATTCCTCTCCTCGATATGCCTATTCTCGGGAACCATCCAAATAACATATCATCTTCCCCCGCTTCTGATTTACCCCCAGATACTATAATCAGTTATCCTCCAATTCATGTTGTCCAAAACACCAATCGAGAAAATAACTCAACTACTTACCATCCAAAAAATCCATCCCTAACCCCACAAATACACTTCCAAATCCACAAAATTCATTTCCGAATTCCTAAAACCCAGTTTTAAACCTATAAAATCCACTCCCAAATACACAAAATCCATCCCCAAATCCACAAAACTCATTTCCAAGAAAACAAAATCCTTATCAAATTCCACCAAACTACCCTAAGATTCAAAAAAATATTCGTAATTTCCAAAATTTCCTCCCTACTTACCACCCAACCTCCTCCAATTCTCAAAATTAAGCTACCCTTCTAAATCCTTCTCATGTCATCATATCCTCTGAAATTTACAATCCCTTTCTCAATCCTGAGGTAGACCATTACCGGCGTAAGGAAAAGGATTAGAGGACTGAGCATAAAAAAAAGTTTCCATCCCTGAATGAAGATATTTTAAGGATCAAGAAATCTAACGGGGCAACTGATAATGATTCTTTGGGGTACAATGATTTATGTGCACCCAGGAGTAGATTTACTAGAAGGTACAAGGTCCTTAAATTTGAAGTGTTCAATGGTACTTGAAATCCAATAGCCCATCTGAGAAGGTATTGTGATCAAATGGTGGGGGTAGGAAGAAATGAGGCATTACTGATGCGCTTATTCAGCCAAAGCTTAAGCGGCGAAGCCTTAGATTGATTCACGTATCAAGAACTGAAAAGATGGTCTAATTGGAGATAATTGGCTAAAGTATTTCTCGATAGTTTTGTGTTTAATGTTGAAATAGTCTATGATCTATACTCATTAAATTAGATCAAGCAGAAGAATGATGAGTATTTCTGAGATTATACCTTTCGTTGGAGAAAAAAAAACTGATAGGGTGCAACCTCCCATGTTTGAGAAGGAAATGGTATCGTTTTTTTCTCGTGCTTAGGAGGGAGAATTTTACACTAGGACGGTATCCACTATCAGGGAAACTTTTGCAGATTTTTTAAAAATTAGACAATCGCTAGAGGAAGGCATTCAAGCAGGAAAAATTATCAAAACCCCATCATCATCTGGATCTTCTATATTCCTAAATATGAAAAAAGAGGATGTTACTGCTGTCTCTACTAATTTTATTGAAAAATTAAAGAAGAAATTCAAGCCTTGGAACGTTCTTTCATCTCTACTGCCACTTAGTTTTTAGCCAGTATTCTAGGACTAACACCAATAATAAGATCCACTTCCTTATATCTAATCCTAATACCAAGCTCTACTTCCAAATACCTAATCCCAATACCAAGCTCCACAACCAAATAATTTACCCCAATACCCAGTCCTGAAGCCAAATTATCAGCCTCATGTTCAAGCTGGACTACCAATAATCAAATAAACATCCAAGTGCCTCCAAACTATCATTAAGTACCTCCTCCTGCTAATCAAAATTGGTATAAACCCACACATATGAACCTCAAAAAGAAACCTCCTACAAAATTTACTCTGTTGGCTAAAAGTCGTACCCAGATCTTTGGAAAATTGATAAGACTGGTTATCTACAGCCTATTCAATCGAAACCTACAAATCCCAATTGCCAATTCTTTTAGGCCGATCAAGTTTGGGCTTATAATTCAGAAGTGGTCGGCCATGATACTGAAGATAGCATCTATTTTATTAATCAGAAGATTATCACCCTTTAGGTTCCAACACCAAATGTCACCAGAAATCCATTGACTAATCATGGGGAAGCCATGGTTATCATGATCAAAAAAAGAAGGTGAATGGGTATCTAGAAAGACTATTACTAAGGTGGGTTTGGAAAACCCCAAAATGACAAAAGGAGTGAAGAAGATAGAGAAAGTTGTGGCTACTTTAAGTATCAATGAAAGGCCCTCATTTATAGTAATGACGTCCCCAACTCAAGTATATGCTCTAGTACTGTTAAGGAATTTATTATAGAAACTACGGCCACCTAAGGAATGACTTTAGGAAGGATTCACAAAAAAAGTCAATCACTGAAGGGGAGGCCAAGGAATTTTCGAGGCGTATGCAACCAAAATATTATTTAATTGTCAAGAATTTAGAAAAGACTCCAACCCAGATTTTTATTTGGGCACTTTTAATGGGTTTACAATACCACTGACAAGCTTTATTGAAGGTCCTGGATGAAGCATATGTTCTTATAGGTACGAGCGATAAGAATCTGTCTATAATAATAGGAAATGTTGTGGGAAGTTATCACATATCGTTCAGTGAGAAAGAGTTACCGTTTAAGGGGGTGATGGATAACAAGGCCTTACACATCATTATTAGTTTTTGGGACTATGTGATTAATCAGGTATTGATAGATGATGGATCTGGTTTGAACATGTGTCCGCTTTTCACTTTGGTTTTAATGGACTATGACTCGGGAAAAATTTGCCAAAACTGCGTTAATATGCGGGATTTTGATGGAGGGAAAAGAAATACTACAGGTGAAATTGACCTGCACATTTAGATTGGACCTGTTGAGTTCAAGGCTAAAGTTTATGTTATGGATATCTATCCTAGTTATACCCTGCTCCTGGGAAGATCGTGGATCCTTGGTGCAAAGGTCATTTCGTCAATCCTTCATCAATTATTAAAGCTTATTTGGGAAGATCATTAAGTAGTCATTTAATGAGAAGGGAGTGATTTGAATCAACTCAATGGTTATATGCCTATGATTGAAGATATTTTGAGGGATAGTAGCTTTTATACAGCGAACATTGTAAGTGCTCCATAGAAAAATTTGACGCCCTAAGCGCCAATGCCTTTCATCTAAAAAATAATTGGGTCTGTGATGTTAAGAAATGGGTTAGAGACCAACTAGGGCTTGGGTAAGAATTTGCACGAAATTATTGATCCCATTATGGTCCTAGAAAAAGCATCTAATCATGGGTTAGGATACTTACCAAGAAAGGAAGATGAGATTGAAGATAAGTCAAAGAGGAGTCAGTCTAGACAGTTGGGTAAGATTGAAGATAGGAAATTAGTTAGAGGGATGAAATGCTATACTAGAGGATTTCCCAAAGTTTATTAAGGTGAGGAAGGTTCCACCAGGAGAGGCTTTACAAAACTGAACCTCCACTCCACACATAACTCATCACCTAACGTGGTAGATAAAAGGGCAATTGCTAGTAATTTTAAAAATTGGTGATGATCTGGATGAGAACTCGTGATCCACCCTTTTCAAGTCTCAAATTTTCTTTTTATTTTTTACTGCATTCAAAGAGGAATGGGCCCATATTTTCATAGGTCATGAGCTATAGTTTGTAATTATTTCCCAAATTTTAATAAAAAGGCCTCTCTTTATTCAAGAAGTTATTTTGAAATATTATTATATTATTGTATTTTAATTATCTTGTTATTATCTAACTTGGTTTGTTTGTTTATTTCAGTAGCAATAATTTTTAAATTATAAACAAAGCGAGGTGGATGATGAGGAATGGAAAGAATATGATAAGGAGAAGTTAGTGGAAGATATAAAAGAATTTGAAAATCGAGAGAAGCCCAACCTAGAGAAAACTAAAATAGTAAACTTGGGTGACTGCGATGAAAACAAAGATATAAGTGTTAGGTTTCACTTTGCAGAAGCACAAAAAAAAAGAACTCATTAGCTATCTACAAGAGTATGTTGACTTCTTTTCTTTGTACTATGATGATATGTCAAGATTGAAAACCAATATCATGTCACAAAAGTTACCAATAGATCCCGAGTTTGATCTAGTTAAGAAAAAAATATGGAAATTCAAGACGGATTTAAGTTTGAAGATCAAGGAAGAAGTGATGAAGTAAATTCAGTCTTAGGTTGTGGAGGTCACAAAATATCTAACATAAGGAGCCAATATTGTCCTAGTGCCGAAAAAGGCTGGCAAGATTCGAATATTAATGCATGACGAAGATACATAAAAGACGCCTTTCATTACACCCTAGGGTGTTTATCATTCCATAGTGATCTCGTTTGGTCTTAAGAATGCGGGTGCAACATAAATAAGGAATACGACAATGATTTTTCATGATATGATTTATAAAGAGATTGAGGTGTACGTGAATGATGTAATTATCAAATCCCATAAGATTTCAGATTATCTAACCCATCTGAAAAAGTTCTTTAGTAGACTAAGGAAGTACAACTTAAAGTTGAATCCTGCAAAGTATGCTATCAGTTTGCCAGCTGAGAAATTACTGGGTTCATAGACAGCAGAAGAGGTAGTGAGATAGATCCATCCAAGATCAAGACGATATAGGATTTACCACCGCCAAGGTCCAAGAAAGAGGCTATAAGTTTCCTGGGTCATTTAAATTACATTAGCAAGTTTATTGCTTAATCAACAATCATATGTGATCCAATTTTCAAGATGTTGAAGAAATATGCAGTGAATAAGTGGATAGAAGAATGTCAAAAAGATTTTGACAGAATTAAGGAGTATCTATCTGCTCCGTCTGTTTTGGTTCTACCAAGGGAGGGAAGTCCGTTGTTGCTTTACTTGTCAATCTCAGAAAATAATTTCGGATATGTCCTCGGGCAACACAATAAAACTAGTAAGAAAGAGAAAGCAATCTATTACTTGAGTAAAAATTTCACACCATATAAGGCTTGCTACAGTCTTGTGGAAAGGATGTGTTGTTCTTTGACTTGGGCCGCACAAAAGTTGAGGCATTATCTATCCTCGTACACAACATATCTCATTTACATAATGGATCCATTGAAGTATATATTTTAGAAATACATCCATACGGTAAAGTTAACCAAGTTTCAAATATTTCTAAGTGATTTCAACATTATGCATGTGACTCAAAAGGCAATTGAAGTTGGGTGAATTTATGCATTCTAGTGTTACTATTCTAGCCTTTTTTGCCTTGTTTTACGGATGATTCATGTGCTTCATGTGTTGATAATAATATAAATGTGAATATAAGTGTCCATGTATGTATTCATAATGTTTAATAGTATTTTCACACAAGTTTTGATTCAAAATGATCATTTAGAGTTCAACAAAGAAAACTCGTGTGACTAGCTTGAGCTAGGTGTTTGTCTAGTCTACTGTGTTGGGTTCTAACGTGTTTAATGAGTTTCTAAGGTTTTTATTGAGTATTTATATGTGAAAAAACATGTTTATAATGTTCAAGGGTCAATTTGATCAAAACAAGAGTCAAAACAATAAGCTTAAGATCAATGTGGGCAAGCCTAGTCTTAGCTTGTGTTTCTAGTTCACCGTCTTGGATGTTGTGTTGTTTTGAGCTATAAATTTTTGTGTTTAATGATATAGGATTCTTGGTTAATGGATTATGATGATATATGAAGAATTTAAAAGATTTCAATCAAGTCAAAACAACTGAAAAAGGTTCAAAATTGATCAACGAAAGCACAATACAAAATTTCGCGCAATTTAGACACCTGAAATATCTTAGGAGCTTGAGGATAGTAGTATAGGACAATGGGTGCATGCTATGGTACAAAAGCTTCATAATGAACCCAAAATAGTGTGTCCTCATGATGAGTTCATGACACAACTTCCATTCATATACATAGAGCTTGTGACACGACTTCCATTCCCGTTTCCTAAGCTCACGATGTGACTTCCATTCCCATTTCCAAATATAGTTATCCGTTGGGAATTTTAAACACAAACAAAAGTGAAAATTCAATCCTAAATTGCTTGGGACTTGTTGTCCACTATAAATACATCTTTGTAAATATTATTAATTAGCTTTGGACGTCTTGGAACATCAACGAAGCTGCTACAACTTCATAATGTAGTTTTACATTCTAATTTTATGGTTTTGATCATTAAAATAAACTTTTGGATGATATTTACGACTATGAGTGGCTAAGAACACACTTTCTGGGGTTGAATCCGAATACATCAGTACTATTATTTTGATTTTTGTTCAATTATCTGCTTATCATTGTTGGTTTTGTGTTCAATCTTATTTTAAATACTTTATGGCTTGATCACCCTTAGTATACACCTATTATCAACCTTGTGAACTCAGGAGAGGGAATAGGGAGATAGTACGTGGGATTGAACAAAGTATGGTTTATAATATTTTATGAAATAAGGAATATGGATTAGCATCTAGGAAAGGGAAGCACTTAGATGCCTTACTTGATTCAAGCGTAGGATGATACCTTAAAGAACTTAATTGCAATATTACTTCCCCGCTCAATTTAGTTGTAATGTCCACATTAGGTAATTGATTAGAGGCTGGAAGGCTATGATCATGCAATTAACCCTACAAATCGACAATTATGATAAGCAAGTTAATGAATGAAATTCAATAAAATAGTATGAGTTTTCGAAGTTCTTTAACCCTGGGTTTTAATCCTATTGATTGTCCAAGATCTTTACTTTACGTACTGTTAATTTACTTGTAATTTACAAACTCAAAACTTCTTTCGATTACTCCTACATTAAATCAGTCTAAACTGTGAAATAAAATTAATTCTTTGTTTAACCAAGTGCATGTGGGATCGATACTTAGCTTTCATTAGACCACTTTACTACTTGACAACACCATGTACACTTGCATGTGCACTGTCAAGTTTTTGGTGCCATTGTCGGGGACTTGTTATTTGGCAACTATTTATTTTAGTTTTACTTTTAGATTTATTTGGTGTTTTTGTGCTTGGTATTGGTTTTGTATTTGCAGAAAAAAGGTTAACAAAGTAGTAAGATGGCAAGGGATCGGGACTTGGTTGATCCACACCCAGAACCCGAGCAACTTTACCATCAACGAACGAAAGAAGAAATCTTTCTCCCCCAAATTCTGCATTTTCAACAAGAGCACGAGAATCCTGCTCCTATGGCTAATCAAAAAGTAGCCCAAGGTCTGTTAGGGAAGTGGCAGTGCAAGTTTTATTGAACTTGACTTCTCCAATTCAAAGATTGGCTGTTGGGGGGAATTTCCAGTTTAAGTACAATATAGTAAACCTTCTAATCAGCAGTGGACAGTTCAGAGGGCTTTCATAAGAGGATTCACAAGTCTGCTTGTAGAATTTCATTGAGCTTACTGATACATTCATTCCGATTGGGGTGACTACAGATTATGTGAGGCTGACACCTTTTCCCCATTCACTATTGGGGGAAGCAAAAAGATGGTTCAATGCGAAGCCAACCAATTCAATCACATCGTGGGATGGCTTAGCTAGAAAGTTCCTCATCAAATTTTTTCCATCTAGTAAGACTGCGAGGCTTCGCGGTGAGATAGTGAGCTTCAAATATTATCCAGATAAAAACCTCTATCATGATTGGGAATGCTTGAAGGCTCTTCTTTGGAACTTTCCACATCACCAATAGTCCAATAAGGTACTTACTCATACTTTTGTTGAAGCACTTGATAAGAGTACAAAGATTTTTGTAGATCCAGTTGCAGGAGGTCAAGCACTGGAGTTGACTTATGATGAGCTGTACACTTTGTTGAACCATATAGAACAAGGAAATCCCAAGTGGCATTTATATTCTAGAAGTGACACAAAATCAATTGCGGGTGTATTAGAGGTGAACCAATTTACTACCTTATCAGCTTAGGTTCCGGCATTGCAAACTATGATAAACATTTAGTTTAGTAGCCTGAAATTGTGAGCTCCACAGCCTAAATCAATGATTAATGCAGTTCAGTATATTAATGGTTTGTGTTAGATCTATGGAAATAGTGACCGTTTAGTGGCCATGTGTGCTTCCAATCCATAATCGGTGATGTATGTGGGCAATGCTCAAAGTCTAAATTATGGTAATGCCTACAACATAAAGTAGAGGACTCAGCCATGGAACACATAACAACAACAAATTCAGCAACCACGGGCATAAGGGAACCAGTCAATTAGTAATATGGAAGAGACGATGAAGCAGATTTTAGCTGGTCAAGAACATATGGCTGTCGATATGAAAAATCAAAAGGTAAAATTGACAAATCAGAAACTGGCCTAGAGAAGCTTAGAGTTGCAGTTGTGGTAGTTACAATAAGCATTTAATATTAGGCCTCAAGGTGGTCTGCCAGCAGATACAAAAAATCCAAAATAAGTTATGGCAATCACCTTGAGAAATGGTAAAGAGCTTCAAGGATAACCTCTAAAGGCAACCAAGTAGGTAGATGCTGATGTGGTGACTGAACAGGTAAATGACAAAGTTGCTGAAAAATTAAAGAATTCTGAGTACTCGAAAGAAAAATTTGTTGCAGAAGAGGTGAAAAAGATTCCACCACTACCCTTCCCACAAGAGCATATGAAGGCAAAGGAGGATGTAATGTTCAATAAGTTCTTTGACACGTTCAATGAACTTCATATCAACTTACCTCTTTTTAGATGTTTTATAGGGTATGCCTAAGTATGCTAACTACTTTAGGGATGTGGTTGCCAATAAAGTAAAGCTTAAAGGGGTTGAAACTGTATTACTCACTAAAGAGTGTAGTGTGGTAATGACACAGAAAATCCTTAAAATATTGAGAGATCCAGGGAAGTTTACTCTCACTATCCAACTATGGTGTAGAATAGTCCACGCACTGAGTGACTTAGGGGCATGAATAAATTTGATTCCCCTATCTTTGTTTGATAAATTAGGCATGGGAAAGCCTATACTGACCACGGTGGTTCTGCAGCTGGAAAATGGATCCATTGCCCATCCAGAAGAAATTATAGAGGATGTCCTCAAAAAGGTTGGTAAATTCATTATTCCTGCAGACTTTATTATTCTTGATTTTGAGGCAGACGAATAGGTACTGAAAATCTTAGGGAATATATTCATAGCAACTGAAGGAGCGTTGATTTACATTAGAGAAGGCACGCTGACAATGAGATTGGATAATGAAGAGGCGGTATTTAAAGGTTACAAAATGCTTTATATAATGTCCCATTATAAATATTGATGTATGATCAATTTTATTGAAGGGGATAAGTGTGTGGTGGTTAGTCCACCAAAGACCTCTTCGTACTACCTCATTGAGATGCCTATGTCACAACCACCACAACCTGATTTGATGCTAATTGATGAGCTTGAAAAGGCTAAAGTTCAAAAATATGCTGCAGATGAGATTTCACACCCAAGAGAGGTGAAAAGAATGAGAATATGGCCTCCAAATATAAGGGAAAAGATGAAGGAACTTGTCTAAGTTGAGTTAGGTCATGCCGCAACACTAAATTAGGCACTGCTTGGGAGGCAACCCAAGATAAGTAGGTATGTTTTATTTTTAGTATTTTTAGTTTTTTCTCCACGTAGTTTTTGTTTCTGATTGAGTTATAGGTTGATAGGAAGTATGAGTACCAGAAACTTAAGCTAAGGAGCATAGCAAAGACTAAGTGTGGGGTCCCACCAGACTCCATTAATGCAAAAGATGCTACTAGATAGGCCTAGAGGCCTTAGGAAGTATTTCTATCTCTTACTTTAAAAGTAGATTTTGGGGACAAAGTAGACTTTTAAGTGTGGAGTGGAGAAATTTCCAAATTTTAGCTCAATTTTAAAAATTTTGTGCAAAGATATTCTTGTTGGCGCTCTTTGTGATTTCATGGTGCAAATGTTTAATTGTAAAGAGCATGTTGAATTGTGTGAATTACTACTTTCGTGACTCTTAGGCTCATGCTTGTGACTCTTATACTTGTTGGCATAAATTTGAATTCATGTTATTGTTTGGTTGAGAGTCTATGATGATCCTATTGAGTTGAGCATGTTCCATATGTGTGTGAGGTTCTTGTATATACCTTGTTGCATGTGATGTCTTGAACTTGCCCATTTTGTGTGTAAAGCAAAATAAATAGTGTGAGTTTAGGAGATGATATAGGCATTTCTTTGATAGCCGTATTTTATACCTTATATTTGACCTACCCCTTGTGCTTAATCTTAGTTAGCCTCATTGAGCCTTTAGCTTTTTATTTGTTAGTCTAATATGTAGCCTAATCTCTTCTGTGATAGAGCTTAATTTAATCCAAAAATCACTTAGGCACTTTAATAAAAAATTAATTGAGTTAAGAGAGTGAAATTGAAGAGGTAAAAAGTGAATTTGAAGCCCCAAGGAAATAGTTATTGGTGTTTATAATTGATGTGTGGCGGATGTGTATGATAGACATTATTCTAGAAATCCATGGTTGTGAAAAATAAAAAGAAAAAAAGAAAATTAATTCATGTGGTAATAGACAATACGTCCATCATGTGCTTGTGAAAATGCATAAAAGAGATGGGGCAAAACAAAATATAGGGGTAGATAAAAGTGTTTTAAATTGGTTGTTGAAGAGTGGTTTTAAGTGCAAGTAGTGAATTATTAAAGTGCCTAGGAAAGATAGTCACTATTCCTGGCCAAAATAGTTTCTACCCGTCCCTTCGCCTACATTATAACTCGAAAAAGACCTATTTGATCCTATGTTCATCATTTTGATATTAGTAGAGTGCTACACTAAGTTCAAGATTTTGTTTCATTTTGTGTAACTTGTGAATTCTTTGTCAGAGTGAGAATAATTTGATTTTTGTACCCATTATGTTATAAATTGTATTTATGTGAGTGATTATGGGTAACTCTCTTGTTGTGAGGGGCACGTGTTTGATGAATGTGGGTGATTTGTATGATGTTATTGGTTTAGCAATACACATGAGTTTTCCAACTAATTGAGTCAATTCTTGAAGCTACGATGTTTTAGAGTGGTGTTCATAGCTTTAAATTGTGTATATAAATGCTTCGTGGTGAAACCTGTATTCTGTGTAGTCATTATAGTATTATCTTGAATGTTTAGAATGGGGTAGAAGTGTAGATTCTCCTAAAATTATGATTCTTATAGTTAAGAGTTGTTCGAGGATGAACAAGGCTTTAAGTGTGGGGTGGTGATGTTGGGTGAATTTACGCATTCTAGCATTACTATTCTAGCCTCTTTTTCCTTGTTTTGAGGATGATCCATGTTCTTAATGTGTTGATATTAAGATAAATGTTCATATAAGTATCCATGTATGTGTTCACAGTGTTTTATAGTGTTTTTACACAAGTTTTTATTCAAATTGATCATTTAGAGTTCAACCGAGAAAACTAGTGTGACTAACTTGAGCTAGGTGTTTGTCTAGTCTATCGTGTTGGTTTATAACGTGTTTAATGAGTTACAAAGTTTGTTATTGAGAATTTATATGTGAAACAACTTGGTTATAATGCTCAAGTTTCAATTGTATAAAAAAACAAGATTAGAAACAGTAAGCTTAAGATAAATGTGGGCAAGCCTAGTCTTAGCTCGTATTTCTAGTTCACCGTCTTGGATGTTGTATTGTTTTGAGCTCTAAATTGTTGTGGTTAATGCTATAGGATTCTTTTTTAATGGACTATGATGATTTAAAAGCTATAAATCAAGTCAAAACAACTCAAAAAGGCTCAGAATGGATCAACGAAAGCACAACACAAAATTTAGCATAATTTAGACACCTAAAATATCATGGGCACGTGAGGACATTAGGATAAGAAAATGGGCGCCTGCTATGGTACAAAAGATTCAAAATGGACCCAAAATAGTGTCCTTGCATTGAGGTCACAATACAACTTCTATTCCTACTTCTAGAGATCACGACACAACTTCCATTACCGTTTCCAAAGCTCGCGACACGACTTCCATTCACATTTCTAGAGATCACTACACACTTCCATTCCCATTTCCATATCTTACGACATTAGTTCCATTCTCATTTCCAGATTTCACAGTGCATTAGGCATTTTAAACACAGCCAAAAGTGAAAATTCAATCTTTCAGGTTTGGGACTTGTTGTCCATTATAAATAAATCTTTGTAAACATTATTAATTAACTTTGGACATCTTGGAACATCAAGGAGGCTGTTACAACTTCATAACTTAGGTTTAAATTTATATTTTATGGTTTTTATTATTCAAATAACCTTTTGAATGATATTTACGACTATAAGTGGCTAAGAACTCACTTTCTAGGGTTGGAGCCGAATACATGAGTACTATTATTTTCATTTTAGTTCATTGATTTGCTTATCATTGTTGGTTGTGTGTTCAATATTATTTGAACTATTTTGAGGCTTGATCACCCTTAAAATACACCTATTGTCAACCTTGTGAACTCAAGAGAGGGAATAGGGAGATAGAACGAGGGATTGAACAAAGTATGGTTTGTAATCTTTTATTAAATAAGGAATATGGATTAGCGTCTAGGATAGGGATGTACTTAGATTCCTTACTTGATTCAAGCATAGGATGATAGCTTAAAGAACTTAATTGGATTATTACTTCCCCGCTCAATGATGTAGTTGTAATGTCTACATAAGTTAATTGATTAGAGGTCGGGAGGCCATGATCATATGATTAACCCTATGAATCAACAACCAAGATAAATAAGTAAATGAATGAAATTCAATAACATAGTGTGAGTGTTCAAAGTGATTCAACCCTGGGTTTAATCCTATTTATTGTCGAAGATCTTTACTTTACGCACTGTTACTTTACTTGCAATTTACAAACTCAAAAATTCTTTTGATTACTCTTGCATCAAATCAATCTAAACTGTGAACTGAAATCAAATCATTGTTTAACCAAGTCCCTGTAGGATCTGCATTTAGCCTTCATTAGGCCACTTTACAACTTGATAAGACCACGTACACTTGCGTATGTGCCAGGTTACTGCCAGTAATCAAGGGGCAAGCCTTGGAAGATCATTTAACAGAGAATTTGGTTAATGATGAATACTAGCCACTTCGAACTTAGTTCTCAAATTAGGAGATTTTACTCTGGGAGAAGACATTACAGAGGTATATCCCGTATGGAGATTGTGATTTGATGGAGCGGTTAACCTCAAAGGATCAGGAATTTAAGTGGTTTTGGTGTCAAAAAATTGGCCAACATTGTCCAACAACGGCTAAACTGTGCTTCTAGCGTGCCAATAACATGGATGAATATGAACCTTGCATCCTAGTCTCAAGTTGGCACTTAATATGGCTGTTTGTGAATTGCTAGTCACCAAAGACTCGAATTTGTTGATTTACTAGGTACGGGTGGAATTGGCGATAATGAACTCCAAAATTACCGGTTATGTATAGCTGATTCAGGATTTGTGTGGGAGATTCAAGAAAGTTGATTTTAGACATGTCCCGAGGATATAAAATGAGTTTGGTGATGCTTTTGTTACTATATCCTCTATTATTCAGCACCTAGATTAGAGTTACATTGATTCTTTAGAAATAAGCTTACAAGAAAAACCCACACACTATGTGTACGTTGAAGAGGAGCATGAAGGAAAGACATGGTACTATGATATCAAAAGGCATTTAGAATCTGGAATATATCCCAAAGAGGCCAGCAATATCAGAAAAAGACAATCCAACATTTGGCAAAAAATTACTTTCCAAGTGGGGAAGTTCTTTTTAGAAGGGCTCCAGACTTAGGATTTGTAAGTTATGTCGATGCCGCAGAAGCCACAAAATTAATAAAGGAAGTACATAAAGGAGTTTACGGGCCCCATATGAACGAATTCTCCCTTGCTAAAAAGATTCTAAGAACTGGTTACTTCTGGATGACTATGGAAAATTATTGTAGCAAGTATGTGCAGAAATGCCCAAAATGCCAAATACGAGAAAATTTGATCTGAAGGCCTCCACATGAGCTTTATGCGATGATTTCTCCTTGGCCTTTCATAGCTTGAGGTATGCATGTTATTGGACCAATAGAGCCACCAGCGTCAAATGGAAATAGATTTATTTTGGTTTTTATTGATTACCTTACTAAGTGGTTAGATATTGTTTAATATAGAGTCGTCATCAAGAATGTAGTTGCAGATTTTGTTAGAAACTACTTAATCTACCAATTTGGAGTACCAGAATTAATCGTTACTGATATTGGGGAAAACTTAAACAGTCACTTGATGAATGAAATTTGTGATCAGTTCAAGATTGTTCATCGCAACTCGACGATATATCATCCATAAATGAATGAATCCATGGAAGACGCCAATTAGAACATTAAGAAGATGTTGAGGAAGATGGTCAAAACTGGTGGATCATGGAATGATATATTGTCTTATGCTCTGTTAGGGTATTGCACAATATTTTGAAGCTTAACTGGGGAAAATCCTTATCTCTTTGTTTATGGAAATGAATTTATGATACCTTCCAAGGTTGAAATACCTTCCTTGAGGGTTATTCAAGAAGTCGGATTAAGTAACAAAGAATGGGTTCGTGATCTGTATGAACAACTCATGTTGATGGACGTGAATAGAATATTTTCCATGTGTCATATTCAATTTTACCAACAAAGCAATATTTGTGCCTTCAATAAGAAATTAAGAGCTCAAATATTTAAAGTTGGACAATTGGCCTTCAAATGCATTTTCTAGCACTAAGAAGAGTACAAAGGCAAGTTCGCTCTGAATTGACAAGGGCCATACATAGTTCGCAAGGTACTATCTAGAGGAGTTATGATTCTATCTGAGATGGATGGTCAAGCATGGACCAAACCAATCAAATATGATGAGGTAAAGAGATACTATGGTTGAAGGATATTTCTATTTTTTATTTCTTTAGATTGCTTGTAATTACCTTTATGATAGTATTTGTCTTATGATGTGTAACTGTCTAGAATCCTTTTCTTTTATGTACGAACTACGATTGACCTGAACTCCCAACAAAAGGGATACGTAGGCAGCCTATGTCGGCTTCAACCAACCCTTTAGGACAATTTATCCTTTTATTTTATGTATGAACTACGTCATGACCTGAATTCCCAAGAAAGGGATATGTAGGTGGCCTATGTCGGTTTCGGTTAACTCATTAAATTTTTCTATCCCTGGCATATCCTTAATTACATTTGACCTGATTCCTGCTTCAACAGGATATGTAGGCGCCCCAATGGACTTGTCATACTACCCCAAGAAATGGAAACTTAGGTAGAGTTTTCGAGAAGGAATCTCAAAAATTCAAAAGAAAAGATCATCATCTAGTAAAGATAATGAATATCAACAAAGACTTCAGATCTTCTCAAGCTAACATCATCTCAAATAGTAGTAAACTGGGGTAGAAATTTTGAGGATGTCCTAAAAATTTCCACTAATATATTGGAATATATTTCAAATCTCCCTGCTCCAGATGTCAAAGGAACGTTCTGGATAACACCACCCCAAAAAAGTCTAGGCAGACTAAATCTTCAGCTATGGCAGAGCTTCTAATAGAAAGCCTCAATGACAATGAATCCCTGTCAATCCTTCGTCAAATGTTAGATATAGTTAAAACCAAGAGGAAGATGTTCATTGAGGTAGTACATAACATGACTGGTAGAGATTTTCTAAAGCTTATACAGAATTTTTTGAAGATAGTTTCTAAAATTAAGACTAGTGTTGAAAATCTATACAAATATTTTTTCTTTGTGATTGCCTAGGCATCTTTTGGAACGGGGAATCGGGTTGGAAGTCCCAATATGATGGAGCACCCGAAAAATGGTGAAGAGCAAATTGAGGATTGAAGGAGGTCAACCTGCAGTATCTTCACTCAAGACTAATCATTTTTTTGTGGATGCAGGGATCAATACACAAAAATGGAAATATTTTTTTTAAAAATACACAAACGAGTTGCGAGCCACACCAAAGTATATAATGCTAAAGAATGGTATTTTTGGGTAGCTCAAAAGAGGGGTTTAATAGCCAATTATCGATGATCTTTTGAATTGTCTATCTTATTTCTTGAAACCATGAAGGACAAACAAAGGTGCCTTATCTTTTTTATGAATATTATATTTAGCATTTTTCTAAAAAATAGTCCCTAGAAAAATCAACTTTGTGTCTACTATATATTTACCTTGAGCGTAGGTGCATTCAAGGGATTCGGCACAACAAATACAATAATCAAGGGATCACTCAATAGGAGGGAGAGCAGAAAGCCATCCTCAAAATTCACCTTGAAGCAAAGCAAACAATATTTGAGTAATCCCCAAACAAGGATTTTGCCCCATTTTACTTTGCATCCGGTGGATCTTCTATTTAATTATTTATTCAAAAATAGAAGATTAATAGTGGAATAAGTCATTCAAATTATGATGATCAGTATATGTCATCATCTTGACTATAGTCGCCAGTAAGAGCGACATTTTGTCTACTAACTATCTACCTTGAGTGCAGGTACATGTAGAAGCAAAATGCAAATAAAAAGACTCAGGTGAAACTATTTTCAAATCACCGAAAGAACCATTTCATATCATCTTATTGCCGAGTGGTCCATTACATTCCATTACTGAGAGGGCCATTTCATTTTATTTCATTACTAAGAGGGTCATGCCGAGAGGGCCATTTTATATCATCTCACTACCAAGAGGGCCATTTAATGCCATTGCCAAGAGGGCCATTCCATATCATCTCACTGCTGAGAGGGCCATTTCATGCCATTTCCAAGAAGGCCATTTCGTATCATCTCATTTCTGAGAGGACCATTTTATGCCATTGACGAGAGGATCATTTTATATTATCTCACTTTCGAGAGAGACATTTTATGCCATTGTCGAAAGGGCCATTTCATTCTATTGCTAAGAGGGGCATTTCATATTATTTCATTGACATGAGGGCCATAATTCCTTCAACTAAGTCTCATAATCACTCACCATCCAAGATAATATGGTCTGTCCTTAGAAGAAGCTTTGGAGCACTAATATTCGTTAACCACGCGAAGATAGCATAATATTAAGTTGAGGATATCTCAGCATTTTATATTGTCAACACATGAAGGATATATATCCCGGGGTTGAGGATATCTCATCATTTTATGAATCAGCATATGAATGCATCAAAATCACATAATTCGAAAGGACATCTTTAAGTCGATATCTAAAAGAGAACGACATATGAGACTTTCTAGAAATTGACAATCCTAGGGTCATCTATAAGTCATAATATTCAAAATAGGATAGTGTGTAAGATTATATATGAGTTGATAGTCCATAGGTCATCCGTAAGCCGTAACAACATCCTAACTGGATAGTGTGCAAGGTTACCCTAAGATTGATAGTTTGAAGGTTATCCATAAGTCACAGCTAAATCCTTACCGGAGAATATGTCAAATAATTAAATTGATATGTCTAAGGGATCTGTATAATCCACATCATATAAAAGATCGATTATGTGTAGGATTATAAAAAGACTATCAATTTAAGAGATATTTATAAAACATATTGTATCCAGGTCGGTTGATGGCAGGAATACCAAAGATCTAGCAATCAGAAGAAAATTTAGAAGTCAACTCTTATCCAAGGTCAGATAAAGTGAAGGATTACATTAAAAGATAGAAACTCAAAGGATATCTGTAAGTCGCCTTGTATCCAGTGTCAAACGATGCATAAGATTACCCAAAGATTGATGCTTCAAGGAAAATCTATAAGCATATCGATTTAAAAGATGCACAAGACTTACCCGAGGTCACACGTAAGGAATCATTGTCAACAACCGAAGAGGTTATCATTCTACATACAACAAGAATTATAGGTGACCAAAAGGGTTGTTGCATCAGCATAGCATTACACGTTGCAGAGACCGTTATGTATAAAGTGTCTTAGGTGTAAAAAAAGGCCACTCCACTTTGAAGACACATTTAATCTACAAATGAGCTAACTATGAAACACCTAAGAGGGTTGTTGTGTCTGTTATTATAAATTATCTCCTTCCAAATAGGTACATAAGAGGATGAATTCACTTTTTGAGCAACAACACACGTGGAGATATGGTAAAAAACTATACACCCTTTTCATAAATTTTGCTCATTATGAGCAATTTTTGTTTGAGATATTGTCGAGAGCATCTGAGAGGATGAAAATCTCAAATTAAAATCATAGGTGTGGATGACTCCAAAAAGGATGCAGCACGACATGGAACTTTTTCTTAGCAGCAAAATGGGACATAGTCTTGATAGGGACATCAAACTCTTTGGACGCGAGCTAAAGGATGATCGCCACAGCCATCAAACCACACCTCTGTTAGAAGGCATGTGGGTACTTTGGAATATTTTGTTTTCAGCTTCAACTTTAGGATATTTCTAAACTAATACCGAGGGTAACCTTCTCTTTTCTCTAAATTCGAGTGATAGGGCACCTAGAGTTTTGGAAATTATGTCCAGGAAAATTCTTACCTATGGATGTGAAGAGCACATTCATGGGTAAGAGATTACAACCCTATTTTCCACAACTCGATCAACTTGTCACTCACCCCAAGCTAAGAATTATCTGAAATAAAGGACTATCTTTTCTATCGATCGAGTCAAACTACAAGAAGTCTGATTCCCTGAATCCCAAGAATACGTAGGCTGGGATATATGTGGAAAACTCATCTCCATTACAACCTTCTCTCAAAATTCCTTTATTCCCCAGCTTTTTGGTTTTATCAAAAAACTACAAAACCTAGATAGCTTGTGAATTTATTGAAAATCGTTCTTTAAATCAAGCTTTATGAACTAAAATTCACCTAAATTCTCATATAACCTGAGATATGTAGGAAACTTGATATCGGGGTCCGGCCATAACTCCATAAAACTCGTGACCAATCTCTTTCAAAAATGAATTTGTGGTCGACAAAAATTAAGAATGTAAAACTCCCTTTGCTTAGGGTTACTTGCATCCACCCTACCCAAAGGGAGGGGGAAGTTGTTGACACCAAATTCCCCCCCCCCCAAACTAAATTTAGCCCTTCAATTTTTAATAAAATTAAAATATTTATTTCTTCCAAATAAATGCACTCTAAAATATTTATTTTAGTTAATTTTGTCATCTAATTGACGATTATACATTTTCATAGTTACATGTACAAAATTGTATAAATTTTGTTACTTAAATAAACATTTTTATCAAAATTGGACTTTTATTAAGATTGAGCTTGAAAATTAACTCAAACGGGTAGGATCTTGATTTAAATATAATTTGTTCTTGAAAAGAATTTATTTGAAAAATATTCATTTGATTTTTATCAAATCAAGAAGCCTAGGGTTAAATTAAGGTTTAATTTATATCAAATTGTGATTTAATTTAGTCAATTTATAAAATTTTGTCGTGATTGAAATAAAATCAATCATAATTGCAATGTAATTAATCGATTGATTTCAAAATTATGGCTAAAATATATATAACCTAACTAAATAAATACCTATCTTCTATTTCATAAACACACAAATCCCGAATTTGTAATTAATAGCAGCCTAACTAATATTGAAACCTGCCCAGGCCCATTTATTCACCAACAACAGCTAAAATCAGCTACAACACCACAGATAAATGCCCAAACCTGACCCGGCCCACTGCCATATCTTTAACAACAACATCAAAAACAACGTACAGCCTCCACCAATGTATAACAAATAACAACAACAATAATATACAACAAAACAATGATGAACAACTCTCAACAGTACCAATTCCAACTCGGTTCCGATGAAAAACTCAAATTCGGCCAGCATCAACCCGATTTGTCTCATCTCCAGCCCCAACCCAGCCCGAATCTTCTCTACACATGACACCACACAATGGTGTACCTAGAAAGGGATGAATTATTTAGAATAAGCTCGAGGTGGCTTCACAATAGGTTGGATTTGTATAAATTCATACATATTTGTACAAATTTCATTGGTATTATGAGCTGGAAAATCTTATCTTCAGCCTCAATTAGAAATTTCCCCTTGAAAGTTCCTAAAATTACACCTAAGGATCAAAATCCCATATCGATGAAGTGAGCATTCACTCCCCATTTTTTTCTCTATATAAAGCTCCTTATTGATCTAAAAATTCAATTCTTGAAGGTATAAAAAATACTTTTGAGCAAAAATGTAGAAATTTTACAGTCAATCCTTTCTTTTTTTTTATTTAATCGAAGGTCTAAAGGCTGCTCCTAGTGGTGATGGATTCCGACGAAGTTTGAGGTATCATTTTTCTATCCAAAAGTCGGTTAGTCTTTGATTTTTTTTTTTTTACTTTATTGTATTGTTGTCGGCTTCATGATAATGGTAGGATGTAGTAATTTTGATTATTGTATTATTTGTTGGAAATTGTTGGTTGTAATAGGCTTTGAAATCCATTAGGATTTCATGTAATATGATGTTAGCTAAGTGTTCTTGCTCTAGCTATATGTTTTGATCATCTTTTTAATTTGTTGTTGCTCGTTAACATTTATTTCATAGTTTTAAGTATATATTGATGTTTCTTGCTTTAGTTTTTTATTTTACTTAGTTCACTACTTTGGCTCTATGAATTCTTTTTTGATTTTCTTTTCTTTTTTTCTCTTTTGAACTACTATTTTAGCACAAGTGATTGTTTGTTGTAGACACGTTTTTACTTGTCTTTTAAGGTTAAAAAAAATATCTCAATGTTTCCAATCTTTTTTCTATCAATTGAAAATTCCCCCTGGTGATGGACTTGATTAGGAGGGATTAAGTTGCTTATTTGCAATCGTAAGTTGACATGTACAATCTTATTTCGTAAGCTACGACTAGGATCTTGATTATATGTGTTGTTTTTGAACACCAATAGAAAACGTTTTGTAGTTTTTGATAAAAATTTGAAAATTCTCCTTTGAGGTGTTTTTCCAGTTTTCTTAATAACTGAAAATCTTTCTGTATTGCCATTTTGTTGAGAAATAATTTGAAAAAAAAATTGAAATAAGTTTTTCTATACAAAAAATTGCAACACTTTCTGGAAACAAGTGCCAGCTTAGTAAATTGAAGTCTTGCAAATGGTGGAGGTGTTGAAACTGCCCTTAGTCATGTTATTATGCCACCCTTTTCTTTACCCAAAATTAGAGGAAGTAGATTTTAAACCAGCTTCTAGTTTGCTTGGATTAAAAAAGTGATTAATCTTTTATACAAATGTTGAATCTAGAAACGATTTTCCTTCTGTGAAATATTACTAAATTTAGGATTTTTCTTTTGTTAGTTATGACAGATATGTCTTCTTACCTATGCTGCTCCTACATGTTTTATTTTAGTAAATCCAGAGATGAAACAAGGAATTTTTTTTGTTGTGTGTGTTATTATCATATATTGATCGTTACATGTGTTATGTGTATTTTATTAGGTCTACTATTCTGTGTTGTATTTTTTCCCATAGAAACTTTTGTTGTACTTGTATTGTATGGTAGGTTGTCTAATAGTTACAGGTTACTAATGTACCATTGTTTTGTGTCTGCATTTGCATTTTATTATTTATGTGTTTAATATTGTTTATGTTAATGGTTGCTGTAAATTCTAGTTCTTGGATTATTATTATTTTTATATTAGAGTTATAATCATATATTTTGTCTAATTTCATTCATCCCATTCTATGTTTGTCTATAATTTGTTCTATATTGTTTCTTCTTCAAAAATTTCTTGTATAGATCCTAGTCCACTCTATATGCCTATTGACCAATCTTAAACTTAGAAAATTATGTGATATACAATTATTCTAATTCTTGAATTTTCTTCCTTTACATATGAATCTTTTTTGGATTCCACAACAGACTTCTTTCCATTAAATTATCAAGTAGGCCAATGAGTGATCCCATAGCATACGGATACGAAAAAAATAGAAAAATGGGCCAAACCCATTGATAAAATTACTGGAATCTGGAGACTTGAAAAGTCTCTACTTTATTTTGTTATTTTGTTATGTTTAGTTATGCATTTATTTGTTGATTCATTTGGGCCTTGAAGCCAAAGTTGTAAACTAATATAGGTAAAGTCAATTATGGGCCAAAAGCTCCAAAGAGATAGTTTAGGACAGGTTATAGGCCAAAGCCAAATATTTAGATTAGGATGAGTGAATATGCGACAAAAGGTCAATTAAATTCGGACAGGGTGATGGATTTAGGCTTAAGAGCCTAAATCACTCATTTCTCCCTCTTTTCTCTTCTCTATGTTTATTTACTATATGTTCCTTCGAACCTGGTTAAATCCCTTACGAAGTAGCTAAAAAATTGACTTTGCTGAAACCTCAAAAAATATTTTCTTAATTGACTCTCTTTTCAATAATCAATCTTTTTTTAAGTTAGTCAAAAGAATCATTTTCAAATAGTCCAGATAACCGCAAGTTAGAGGATACTCTTGGTGCCTTAATAACCTTTCAATAGTATTAATAGGAATCGCTAAGCTAGAATTTCAAAACTTAAATGATTTATAAAGGTTTTCTTAATTTTCCTAAATAAATTAGGCGGTGACTTTATTCTTGAAATTAGAAACTTTTTAAAAGTATTTGAACTTGTATGAAATTTATAAGTCATTATTGTGCAAAAACAAGGTGGACTTTGAAGTCCCTATTATCTTAAGAAGGCCCTTCCTTGCTACGGGTAGGGTATTAGTTGACGTGGAGATGGGACAGATGAAGTTCAGACTCAATAACAAACAGGTGACTTTTAATGTGTGTTAGTCAATGCACAACCAAAAGATATGAAAGTGGTGTCCATGATAGACACTATTAATGATGATGCATTGACCTATCTATTGAGGAGTAACTTGGTTGAGGTAATACCAGTGGTTATTATGAACTTTGAAAAAGATGGTATCGATGAATATGATGAGATGGTGAGTGCACTATATGGTAGAGATTCTTATGTGTATGCTCCAAAAAGTTAGATCTTGACTTGAAGAGCAAAGCAACTCCACTGGCTCGGCCATCTATTGAGGAGCCATCGGTCTTGGAATTGAAGGCTCTTCCTTATCATTTATGATAAGCATTTTGGGGGCCGACAATACCTTACCAATCATTATTGTTGTTGATTTATTGGATTCATTGGTTAAGGAATTGATTTCAGTCTTATAGAGATTTAAGAGGGCCATAGGATGGACTATTGCAGATATTATGGGGGTTCCACCAAAAATTTGTACTTACAAAATTCTGCTTGAATTGAGTTTTGTGCCCAGTAGTGAGGACCATCATCGTTTGAACACACCTATGAAAAAGGTCGTGAAGAATGAGATTATAAAGTGGTTAAATGAGAGTGTGGTTTATACCACTGCGGACAACAAGTAGATGAGTCCGGTTTAATGTGTACCTAAGAAGGGTGGGATATCCTAAATGACAAGAATGAGTTAGTTCCTATGAGACCTATTCCTGGATGGAAAGTGTCCATGGATTATCGAAAGTTGAATGATTGGACATAAAAAACTATTTTCCTATGTCATTCGTGGATCAGATGCTCGACAGACTTGAAGGTAAGGTTGGTATGTTTTCTTGATGGTTATTTAGGGTACAATTAGATCTCCATTGCCTCCAAAGAATAAGAGAACACTACTTTTACTTGCCCATATGGTACTTTTGCATTCAAGAGGATTCCATTCAAATTGTGCAATGCTCCTTCCACCTTTCAGCATTGTATGATGTCTATATTTTCTGATATGGTGGAGGACATAATAGAGGTCTTCATGGATGAATTTTTAGTTGTTGGGGACTTGATGATTGTCTGGCCTATTTGGACAACACACTTTAAAGATGTGAAGAGTGCAAGCTAGTGTTGAATTAAGAAAAATATCGCTTTATGGTGAAAGAAGATATCATCTTAATTTCAAATAAAGTTATTGAGGTTTACTGAGCAAATATTAAGGTGATTGAAAAATTGCCCCCACTTGTTTCAGTCAAAGGTATTAAAAGTTTGTTAGGTCATGCTGGCATTTACAGGAAACTCATCAAGGACTTCTCTAAAATTTTTAATCCATTTGCAAGAATTTTGAGAAGGAGGTGAAGTTTGTGTCCGATGATGCATGTCTCAAGGAATTTGAGTGCCTTAGGAGTGGTTGATCTCGGCTCCTATTATTGTGTCTCTTAATTGGTTCTTACTTTTTGAGGTGATGTGTGATGCTAGTGTTGTGTCCTTGGGAGTTGTCCTAGGATAATGACGTGATAAGATACTTCACCCTATCTACTATGAAAGCAAAGCGTTAAACCCCACATAGAAAAATTATGCAGTCACAAAGGAGTTACTTGCAGTGGTTTTTGCTTTTGAGAAATTCCAATCCTATTTTATAGGGAACAACGTAATAGTTCACATTGATCATGCAATATTGAGGTATCTAATGTCGAAGAACAATAAGAAGTCAAGGTTTATACATTGGGTACTCTTGTTGCAGGAGTTTAACTTTGACGTGATAGATCAAAAAGGCACTAAAAACCAGGTTGCAGATCATTTATCTCACCTCGAGGAGAAGGTAATGTTGAAATTAGGGGATGAGCTTGATATAGTTGATACCTTTTAAAATGTGTAGCTCTTGGCCGTATCTCAAGATTTAATCCCTTGGTTTGCAGATCTTTCCAACTTCTTGGAAAGTGATTTTGTCCCGGAAGATTTATCATCCCATTAGTGTAAGCGTTTCATTTATGAGGTGAGGAAATTTTTTGGGGATAAGCCTTATCTTTTTGGATTTATATGGATCGGGTTATTCGGCGATGTATTCCTGAGGTGGAGATGATGAGAATCTTGAGGATGGTTATTCATCACAATTTAGGGGTCATCATGGTGTAACCCATACAACCCACAAAATTCTGCAGTTTCGGTACTATTGGCCGACAATTTATAAGGATGCTCATGATTTTTCTCAAGCCTGTGATCAGTGTTAGCGGCAAGGTAATATTTCGTAAGAACATAAACTGACCATGACACCTATCTTAGAGTTTGAGTTGTTTGATGTGTGGGGAATCAATTTCATGGGTTCGTTTGTCGGCTCTTATGGGATGAAGTATATTCTGGTAACGGTTACTATGTTTTGAAATGGGTGGAGGCAGTTACGCTTCCCAATAGTAGGGCAAAAGTGTCATTGTATTTTGGAAGAACATATTTTCTAAATTTGGCACTCCACGTATTACTAGTGGTGGTGGGTCTTACTTCTATAATCGCCTTTTTAAGGCCCTACTAAAAGAATCTGGTGTGAAGCATAGGGTGGAAACATCTTACTTTCTATAAGCGAGTGGGTACGTTGCGGTCCCAATAGCGATATCAAATCCATATTGGCAAAGACTGTGAGTGCCAATAGGACTGGCTAGTTAAGAAAGTTAGAGGATTCTTTTTGGGCTTACCAGACAACTTTTAAGACCCTCATAGGTGCCTCTCCATATCATCTTTTGAATGGCAAGGCATCCCAGTTGGCTGTTGTACTTGAGCAAAAGGCATTATATGGCAATGAAAAAGCTCAATTTTACAATGATCAAGGTCAGTGAGTTAGATGAAATACGGCTATGTGCTTAGGAGATTTAATCCTTGAACAAGAAGATGATGAAGCTGTATTATGACAATAAGATCGAAAAATGGGTGTTTGAGCCTGGTGATATAGTCATATTGTATAATTTAAGGCTTCGATCCTATTATATAAAACATGATGGTGAAGCCCCATTTAAGGTGAATGGATAGCGTATTAAGCACTATATAGGTAATACTGATGAAGTAAAAGTTTGTGTTGATGCAAGCCTTGGTTAAGCTGACTAACCAAGGCAACCAAGTCGTGCCGCAATGTTAATGAGGTGTTTCATGAGAGGCAACCCATGGGTTGTTGGTGAAATACCTACATAGCCAAGTCATGCCGCAATATTAAATCAATAATTGGGTAGGAGGAAATCACTATTTTAGTGTTAACATTATTTTTGTTTTTGTAGGTGTAAAGCATGAGGAAATACCTGGAACATGGTAAAAGTTGCAAAATCTAGAAAATCCTAGGTATAATCGAACCTAAGGCAGTCCAGAAGAAAGGAGTTTCGTCGAGGCTCCAGAACGAGTCTCCTCAGCGTAGTGGCTCAGTTGAGGAGTACCCGATGATCTTAGTAAGGCCTTTTGTTGCACAATAGACTAGAGGTCGCTCTCAAAAACAAGCTGCAGTCAAAACAATTGTTATAGCTACATTGTTTATTCAGGGCACCAATCTTGCCCTAGCATAGACTCAGTTGGGAACCCATCCCATACCATCACAATATGGGGCCTAAATGGCCATACTTAGAACTGTGCCTAGGCCAAGGATAAAGAAGGCTTAGACCTTACAACCAAACTCTCCCCAGTCTGAGTAGGGAGAGGGGACTTTCGAGGATGATGCATTGGATGAAGATAAGTCACATTTAGGGTCCATAGTATAGGTTTTGTCTGGATCAGTATTAGGATATGCAAAGAGGGAGGACACACAAAAGAGGTTAGAAGATACATGTGAGTCAACTAGTGAGTCGAATTCATTGAACCCTAGTCTGAGGAGGGTACAAACCAGGTCCCATTGGAGATCTCTTCATCATCTGCATAGGATGCTCCACCAATCGCAGAAGACACTCAGTCTACATTACCACCACCTGCTGGCCCAGGGTCTGACTTTACACACATCTCGGTTGTGTCTATAGCTGAGATAAACTTGAGAAAGTGCATAGAGGGGATACAACACATATTTGGTAGGTAAAACCTAATTATAGAGTATGGTCGACCTAAGAAAGGTATTACTACTAGAGGAGGATAGATTTGACAGGGCTAGCAGGGGCACCAAACCTGAGGGCCTCTTTTGATAAGTAACAATTGGGGTGGATAACTTAACCCAGGGTTCTTATAGCACGACTCTAGTCCAGGATTTTTATGTTTCCTATGCCTCCATTCTATACTTGGTTACTACATAAGAGGGTAGAGTAGTTGAGCATCCCTTGTTGGAGCATACTTTGGTTAGAGGGATTAGAGTGTACATTTCTATGGTGTCCATCTACCGAGTGTTATTTGGGATGGAGTATGTGGCACTGACAGCTACAGCAATGTTTGACTTTAGGATGAAATTCGCGCGGGATAGATGCACTATGAGAGATATTGACTTTAGAAGGCAGAGACATAACTTGGCTAGGTGGATAGCCTTACAAGTATCTGATTTGGGCACTGAATCCCCCTAGATCAAAAGTAAAGGGGAGTTTAAGAAGGCCATACCAGGGCCTTATCGTAATGGGCATCCCAAGTCCAACCAGGAGCGGGGAACGCCCCCTTAACCCTACCTAACCACCTTTTACAGCCTCAGATGAGCTGAATTTTGAACATATAATAAGATAGTGTTATTGTTCACATCAAGACTCTGGGATAGGATCATGACTGTGACTGACCCAACCGATTTTAACTATACCAAACCAACCATCCTCCATACCAAAATCAATGAGAATATCAAATAATAGTATGATAATCAAACCCAAATGTAATACGATCGAACAACCAACAATATCATCCAATGATATTAGCCCAAATACCAATTACAATACTAAGTCTGACACCAATACCAATCCCGCCCATACCAACCCCCATAAGTACCACAAAGCCTTTATAAAAAAAGAATAAAAATATCCAGTTAGGACATGCCCACAACCATGGACAAAACCAATATCCCGAAAGAAAGTAAAATGTCTAAGAATGTCCAACATGAAATGATGCTTTCCGGAAGGATAGAATCTTACCACTTCAGTCAAATAAGCTATCCCCGAATCAAGTACTATAAAGGAGGAGTAGAATGGTTGATTCCTGCATAGCGTGGATATACATCCACCAGTAGATAGGTTAGTGAGTGAACACTGGCATGAAACTCAGGATAAGGATAAAGTAATGTCAGTTCTCAAAACCAAGTAAAAAACATCCAATGCAAACAACCATACATATATATAAGTGTTGGGAAGAGGAACCTGGTTTAGCATGTAACACCCCAAAATCTCCTTCTAGAACGTCATACGGTGATTAAGGATACAAGTAGCCCCAAGTTAACCCTTTTAGCCTGTTACTACATATAATAACTTATTTCGAGATGAAATAATCAAAGCATTGGTACTGTCACTTCAAATGATAGAAATGCGAAGAAAATACTTGGTCAAACGACCACAATACTGGAAATCTAACCATACTAACAATCTAATAACTAGTCTTACAAAGCCTCTACTACTACATGAACTAGAGATCCATTGGGACAGGTCCCCAACTGAATCAAACTGAACTGAAAGCAATAATATGCCTACTAATAATACTAAAATATTTGAAGATAGGTCGTCAAACCATGATGACTCAACACTGTAAAGATGTAGACAAAGGTACTCGAAAATCCCTGATGAGGCTGGTACTGAGCACTTGAACCTACATTATAAAATAATGTAGAACATAGACGTATATATGGATCAGCACTTGGGAATGTACTGAGTATATGGGGGTGTATGCATTTAAATAAACATTATCATTACACTTTATAAAATTATGCATGCATATATGAATGACTCACATGGCTTGAATAAATATGAAATATAATTCTCATGAATCGTGAAAAGTAAAAAATGAAATACAAATCTCGTGAGTCATTATACTTAACTTTAAAAATCTCTACTTTCTTCTTATTCTCAATACTTGACGGCTAAAGGAACTCTAAACAATACTTTCAAACTCCTACTTTTATCTCATGGAGAGTTAAACTTCTTTACAACTCAAGGACTCACAACTTTTAGGAACTTTCAATACTTGGGAACTCTAGAACTCTTTTAAACTTGGGACACTTAGAACTCGAAATTATATAAGTTTAGACACTCGGGAGTTTCTTCTAATTGACATAAACCATGTGAGCTACATGGAGTCCAACATCTTGTCCTTCTAAGAAAGAAACCTCACATTAGGGAGAGGTGTCATACTCTTGCCAGGGAATATAACCTCAACTCATTGATCACTATCTCGGCCTAGGGCCCATAAATCTCAGTCCTATGGTTGCACGTAGTTTTGGTGTATGAGACCTCAAAATTATACCCTACTCAGTGCCAAATACTACTCCTATACTCAGCTTAGAACTCTTAGGAAATGACCTCAAATAACTCAAGGGTCTATACTGAAGACCAAAATACATTACTATTTGTTTTAATAGAACATCATTGTGGATTCCAACTCTATTATGACCAAAAAGGTCAAATACTTCTCAATAATCTCAAAGTGCTCAAATCATAAGTGTTTATAGCATAAAAGTTCATAAAAACTGAAATCTCAAGTAGGGTTTAATGACCCATAATCAAATCTCAAGTTAAGACTCATCAAAATGCATACTAGATGTCATAAGGATACACAAATAATATAGATATCTGGAATGTTCAGCAACTGGTCTTAAAATCTCAACATACTCATGTACTTCAATTTCTAGAACATTGGCAAATCTCAAAATCTCATGCATAGTAATATTGGGTAACCCATACTTGAAATTCATAGGAGAACTCATAAAGTCATATATCTTTGTAATTTAAAACAAGGTTTGGGCACAAGGATGAAAGAATTGTCCTTGTTCAAACCCCGCATACCTTAGATTGTGAAACTAGATGAACAAGCTTACTTGAAACTCTTCTTCTTACTCTTTGAGAAAGGGTTCTTAAAGCCTTGGACTTGGGGAACTCAAATCTCAACTCAATTTGTAGAATCTATGGTGAGTTCTTGAATTTCTTGGAGAAGGGTTTTGGGTTTGTTCTTGAGGAAGAAACCCTTGCCTTTGGATGTTTTGGGAGATAATAAAGTCATATGCTTCATTTTTCATATATCTAAGTGTTAAAAGGAGAAAAGACCAAAGGTTCTTTTAAAAATGACTTAAAAATAATGAACGGGATTTGCGATGGTCGGATTCACAGTACGTCTCTATCTCGATGGCCCATCGGATCGTCCGTCGCATGTTGGTCAGAAAAATGCCACACTACCTCAGTTATAACGGTCTTAGCGATGGTCCGTCGCTAGCTTAATGGTCTGGTGTCTTGGCCGTTGCACTTAGGCTAGAAGAGGGAGTTACTATCTTGGTTACGATGGTCTGGGCGACGGTCTGTCACAAGCTCGATGGTCCATCAACCTGCTTATCACACCTAGGAAGTTCCGATAGCTCTTAGTAAAACGACCATAACTTCTCACCCCGATACCTGATTTGGACAAAATTGGTGTCATTGGAAAGATAATTCAATTTCCCACAAGATACAAAGTCATTTTTAGGAAAATTCAATCAAGGTTAAAACACTAATCACTTGGGAAGTCACTTCTCAATCTTTTAGGGCTGGAATTACATTTCACTTGACATGCTCTAAGGCTCAAACTACCAGGGAACTTTTGTGGGGTCTTATAATATCTCCTCTTGGGAAGCATTCATCGTCAAATGCCGCTAGTTAGACTAAGAACACAGGAAAAACTGAGTACACATAGCTGAAGCAATTTGCTAAACGAGCTTAAATTCTTTCTAAACTCTTGAATACTTCAAAAATTGCAAGAACCCATGTAAGAATAGATGCATATCTGAACGTTCGATTAGATGGGATAAATTAAGGAAGAATAATACCTTCAGCTTTATTTGAACTCATGGAGAAGAGGTGCAGGTACTTGGCTCACATGTCTGCTTCTGCCTCCCAAGTAGCGCCCTCCACAGACTGGTTCTGACATAAGACTTTGACCAAGGGAATTTATTTATTCCTCAGTCTACAGATCTAAAAATGTAGGATCTTAATAGGAATCTCATCGAATGAAAGACTGCTCTGAATATCAGCACTCCCTGAAGGATCTACTACAACTGAATCACTAATATGTTTTTTATGTATGGAGATATGAAAAATAGGATGAATGGCTGACGACTCTGCGGGAAACTCAACTTCATCGGCTACTTCACCAACACTGCTCAAGACTCTATAAGGGCCCACATAATGGGGACTAAGCTTTCCCTTTTTACCAAACCTCTTTACCCCTTTCATGGGTGAAATCTTTAAGTACACCAAATCACCCACCTCGAACTCAAAATCCCTTCTCCTCACATCAGCATAAGACTTTTGACAACTCTGAGCAATCTTCAACCTTTCTCTAATAAACTTTACCTTTTCTATAGCATAGAACACCGTATTAGGTCCAAGATTTACCCACTTCAAATGAACCTATAGGTGATCTACATCTGCTATCATACACAGCCTCAAATGGTGCCATCTCGATGCTAGCATGGTAACTATTGTTATAAGAAAACTCTATCAATGGAAAATGATCATCCCAACTACCTTTGAAGTCAAGATAACATGTGTAAGACCCCACAAAATTCTCTCATAGTCTGAGACTTAGAGTATTTTCAGTAAAGTGTTAATCCAGCCCTAAAAGGTTAAGAATTGTCTTTCCAAGTGAGAAGTATTTTAAATAGTGTAGAATTTCCCTAATATCGACTTTTTGTCATGTAGAAATTGAGTAAGCATTTCATCAATACCAAATTTTCTCAAATCCGACACTCGGGCAAAGAGTTAGAGCTATTTTGTGAGACAGTGTGTCACCTAGCCCTTTAGCGCATCACAAACCTAACCAAAATGGCAATCGTTAAAATCCAGTGAGCCTCCTCGATTATGGCACATCGCGCTAAGGTTTAATTTCAGAATTATAAATTTCCAGTGTATCAACGTGATTCTATGCATCGCGGTGCCTTAATAGTTCGAAACCAAGGTGGCAACGCAATTTCCACCGTGTCGCACCATCAAGCAGTTTCCTGATTGTCCAATTCCAGTGAGATGGAGCGATTATGGCGCATTGCACCAGTATGTAATATTGGGATTTTTCAGTTTATTTCTAAAGGGGAAAAGGATCATTTTTCTACCCCTATATATACTCCTTAATACAGGATTTGGCCTCATTTTAACCTAAAAATACTAGTTTCCTCTCAAATTTTTTCAAGAACAAGAGTTAGGATTTTTACACAATCAAAACCATTCCTTCTTCTTTAAGAGAAATCAAGAAATCAAGAATCTCTCCAAGATCTTTCAAGAAAGAGTTTCTCTAAGGTATGTAGATGTTGATTCTTAGGTCCCTTTCATCCAAAAAGCTTAAGAACTCTTCTCTAAATTTAAAATATTTTATGTTTATGAGTTTTCATGATTCATGTGAGTTGAAATTGATGTTCATGTTATTATTGAGTTGTGATTCATGTTTGTTTATAATTTTTTCATGCTTTGACCTTAGTATGTGATATTCATGTGATGTTCATGATAAACCCTCTTCAAGTTGTTTGTTAAGTGATCTGTTTATGTCAATTAGAGATAGAAATTGTTGAATAAGCAAAGAATGCTCCCCATATGTTTGATAAAATGCTTATGTGAAGGAATTAGAGCCATTCTAGCATGTTGATTAGAAATCCCCAATTATGTGCAAGCCCATGCATGCCAAGTGTTTTTTGAAAAGCGTTAGTGAATGAATTGTGACATAATAGCATGAAATTCCCCAATTATGTGCTCATTGATACATGCTAAGACTTTAATACTTTATAAGTGTTTGATGCAAGAAATTATTTAATGGATTATGAGCCAATAGCATGTCTCCCTATACTATCACATGTTTATGATTCCCAAATGCATGAAGAGATCCTATATTGATTGTGATGGTGAATGAATGTCCATGATCTTGATAATTCAAGAATGGTTATGCTTTACTTTTATGTTATCAAGTCCTGGGGGTATTAACACCCGACAATTTAGCAGTAGTCTAGAGCCCATGTTAGTTTTCTCGATAATCTCAGTCAAGCTATGATTCTAAGAACTTAGTGAGTTATAGAACACTGTACTCTCAGATAGATATAGAACTTAAGTTATCTCAGTAATATCCATAGTCTCAGTATTGCTAGTAATCTAGCCTCAATTTTGTACTCAGCTCAGATCTAGTAGTATTCAAGTGTTTAGTTCAGTCCTCAATAGTATTCGAGTAATCAGTCTCGAGCTCAGTGTCATTTAGTCAGATAATGAGATTTAGTAGTATTTTGTCAGATACAAAACCAAGTGAATTCAGCTTAACTCAGTCAGATCATTCGAGAAACATGATTAGTATCAGATTCAACTTAGTTTGTATTTAGTTAAGAATTAGTTCAGAGTCTTTTAGTTGGGGGTTGGAGCTAGCACCGAGCAAAGGCAGGGATGGCGGCTCCCCATCAAAGAGGCAGAGTCATTAGGAGCAATCCCTGAACTCCAAAACTCCATAGCCAGTGCAGGAAGCAGGAGTCAACTATCAGGAAAGGCTGGTCACCTGTCAAATATGCTTCACTATTATATTGCCTTAGGCTTGACTTTCTGCAAGGGTCACCCGTTAGAGAGGCTTGACTAGAGAGGTCTCTTTACCCATGGAATGGTATTGACACCCTTCCAACTAGGGTTTTAGGTTGGACCCCACCAGTTGAGATTCGGGGCATGTCGATTAAGTGACTACTTTGCATAGTTGCAGTTTCAGTATCAATCATAAAAAATCAGGACTGTCAGATATGGTTATCTATATCAATGAGGAACTCAAACACTTTCATTGATTCATGGACCACCCATCTGGTAGGGTTGGTCCCATATAAAGTTATTAAGTATCAGATCTAGAGATCACCCATTAGATAGGCTTGATCTCAGTCTCATTTCAGTTGAGTATTCTTGTTATCAGATCTAGAGATCACCCATCAGATAGGCTTGATCTCAGCCTCATATTCAATTGAGTATTCTTGTTATCAGATCTAGAGATCACCCATCATATAGGGTTGATCTCAGTATCAGATTCAGTCGAGTATTCCTGTTGTCAGATTCGAACATGATCATTGCTTATCATTGATAGTAGATTTTGAAATCATCCGTTAGAGAGGTTTAATCTCCGATGCAGTAAGTCGAGGGTAGAAAGCTTAGAATTTAGTCATTGATATGAGTAGATTCAGTTAATCAGTTTTAGTATCATAAGTTTTTGAGATCACTCACTAGATAAGACTGATATCAACTCCAGTACTCAGTTTTCGATATTTGATGATTCAGTATTCAGTATCTCAGGCATTAGTAGTGAGTTTAGATAGCAGTAAAGTAGTATCCAAGTTTCAGTATTTCGAGTCACGTTGATTTCTGTTATGGTTCATGCATTCATGCATGTGTTCTCATTTAGTACTCTCATGATTATTCAGTTAAGTAATTATTCATGCATATGCCCTTGCATTTAGCCTTACCTCATATTCATACTCGATATATTCCTGTACTAACGCATTTGCGCTATGGTGTTTTATTTAACACCATAGGTTAAGTGGCACGAGATCCAGAGTACCCTTAGCAGCTCAGTTCCAGTCAGCAGTAGTAGACATATCAGTGAGTCCTCTTTAGTTGAGGATAATCCTTATTTTTTATTATCATTATATCAGACTTAGTTTATTTTTAGTAGACGGAGTTAGTTGGGGACATGTCCCATCAACTCCATATTTCAGACAGTTTAGAGACTTTTCAGATAGGTGTATTAGTATTCAGTTTTCAATTTTGAGTATTTTTAGATATTTTGAACCTTATGGCCAGTTTCTGCATTTATTATCGATATTATGCAGTGTTCAGGTACAGATATCAGTAGAGGGTTGGCTTATGGTCCTTCGAGATCATGAGCCCCGTGTGACGTTCCGGTTCTAGAAAATCAGGTCTTTACAACATGCCCTCAACATATCTTCTAGAGTCTGAATGGTCCTCTCAGCCTGACCATCTATCTGCAGATGAAAACCGAAACTCAAATGAACTTGGGTACCAAGACCCTGCAGAAATGCTCTCCAAAACTGAAAAGTGAACTGAGTACCCCTATCCAAAATGATAGACAAGGGAACTCCATGCAGCCTGACTAGCTCCCGAATATACAATCTAGCAGAATCCTCAGCTGTATAAGATGTATGCACGGCCAAGAAATGTGCGGACTTAGTCAGCCTATCTACAATAACCCAAATAGAATCATGATGGCGATAGGAAAGAGGTAAACCAGTCATGAAGTCCATATTCACCTCTTCCCACTTCCAAGTGGGTATACTACACTCTTGCATCATACCACCAGGCCTTTGGTGTTTTACCTTAACCTGTTGGCATACCACTCCACCAATAGATTTCTCGTAAGTCATGGTACATCTTGGTAGCACCGGGATGAATAGAATACCACATGCTATGCACTTCAGCCATAATCCTCTGCCTCAAATCATCAACACATGGAACACACAATCTACCCTAAAATCTCAACACGCCATCTCCGCCTTGGAAGAAAACCTCTAACTTTCGGTCCTTAACTGACTCCTTCAGGCTAACCAAACTAGGATCTCTGTCTTGCCTCTTCTTCACTTCCGAAACTAAAGAGGATTCTGTCTTTTGGGGATCAAAACTAATGCCTTCGGCTGAAATGATGTAACTCAGAAAGGCTACTGATCTTATCCAATATTCACACTTGTTGAATTTGGTGAACAACTGATGATCTCTAAGAGTTTGCAAGGAAATTCTAAAATGATCTGCATGGTCATTCTCAGAACAGGAGTACACAAGGATATCATCTATCAAAACAATGACAAACATATCGAGATATTTCTTGAAGTCTCAATTTACGAGGTCCATAAAGGCTGCTGGGGCATTAGTTAGCCCAAAAGATATGACTAGAAATTCAAAGTGACCATAGCAGGTTCGGAAGGCTATCTTTAGAATATCAGATTCCCTTACTTTAAGCTGATGATAGCCGAATCTAAGGTCTATCTTAGAGAAATAACTTGCACCTTGCAACTGATCAAACAGGTCATCAATTCTCGAAAGAGGATACTTATTTTTTACCATGACCTTGTTATGCTGACGATAGTTAATGCACATACACTATGAACCATCTTTCTTTCGCACGAATAAAATAGGTGTGCCCCAAGGAAAAACATTGGGCCTTATGAAACCTTTATCTAAAAGATCTATGAGTTTTTCTTTCAACTCCTTCAGCTCTGCAGGTGCCATATAGTATGGTGGAATAAAAATAGGTTGAGTGTCGAGAAGAAGGTCAATCTCAAATTCTATCTCTCTACGGGAGGTACCCCTGGGAGATCTTCTGAAAAAACATCAGGAAACTCATTAACAATGCTGACTGACTGAATAGTTGGAGCCTCAAACTTAGTGTCTTTGACTCTAACTAGGTGATAAATGCAACCTTTAGATATTAGATTTCTGGCCTTGAGATAGGAGATAAAATGACTCTTGGGAGATACCAAACTCCCGGACCACTCAAAAACTGGTTCATTAGGAAATTGAAAGATGGCCACACATGTATGACAGTCTATAGATTCATAACAAGAATGAAGCCAATCCATACCTAGAATAAGGTCAAAATCCACCATATTTAACTCTATCAAATTAGCAAATATGACTCTATGTAGAACAGTAACATGATAATGTTTATACACTTGCTTAGCAACAATTGACTCCCCTACTGGTGTGGAAACTAGGAAAGGCTCAGGAATTCTTTTGAGACTTATTTAAAAATTCACAACTACAAGTGGGGTCAGAAAAAAGAAACTTGACCCAGGGTCCAACAACACATAAACATCAAAGCAAAAGACATGGAGCATACCAGTAACAACAGTGGGAGAATCCTCCTTCTCCTGACGGGATGGTAAGGCATAGAATCTATTCTGGCGCTGACCGCCAGTAGTACAAGATAAAGCGCCATGAGCAGGGGCGGGATGGGGTACAGGAGATGGTGCACTAGTAGTTTGTGCCTGAGGTCAGGTATTTCTGTTCCCCTACCTAGCATGCGGGTAATCTCTAAGTCTATAGCCCAGGTTACCACAACCAAAACAACCCCTCAAGTTCGTCAAGCACTCACCGGGATGGTCTCTACCATACTTAGCACAAGCAGGATAGCTGGGTCTGTTATTTACACTGTTCTGTGACCTAGACATAGAAGACTTATTCCCTTGCTCATGTCTGCCTCTAGGCGCAGGAGCACTAGCTGATGAAGGTACTAGCATAGATGAATGGCTCTGGACCTATGGGTGGTTCCCTCCATGAGACCTAGCATAACCATTCTCATGCTGCTCAGATCTAGCCCTCTTGTTACCCCTGACTCTATCTCTCTCTCTTATCTTTTCTGCCTCTATCTGTTGTGCATGTATCATCAACCTAGATAGATCCATATCCTTATTCAGCATCGCAGTCCTACACTCTTTTAGCACCAAACCAGAAACACCTGTCACAAACTTACTCATACTAGCTCGGGTGTCAGAAATCAAATCAGGGACATACTTAGCTAAATGGTTGAACTTCAAGGAGTACTCCTTAATAGTCATAGAGCCCTTTCTTAAGTTCATAAACTCGTCAATCTTCGCTTCCCTTATCTCAAGCGTAAAGAACTTGTCTAAGAATACATCTTGGAACACCTGCCAAGTTAGAGGAGCAACATCCTTACCTCTACCATTCCTCCATAATACAACACAGTCATAAGAAATGTCTTTCAACCTATAAGATACCAGGTCAACACTTTCTTCCTCAGAAATATGCATCATCTGTGTGATCTTTCTCACCTCCTCAAGGTAGAACTGTGGTTCCTCACCTACCTTAGACCTATAAAACTCTGTCGGATTCATCTGCATGAAATCATAAATCCTAACAGTAGCTAAATCACCTCTCTGCTAATTTGCAACTGCGACCTGGTTATTAGCCAAAACATTAGCGATGACTGCTTGGGCTAACGCCTGAAAAGCCGCTCGAAACTCAGCATGAGACACTGTCTCATTCAAGGGATCAATAGGCTGGGGTTGCTCATTATTGTTTTTGTGGGAATTCGCTCTTCGGGGAGGCATTTGTGAAATAGGAGAGCACGAATTATTAGATGAGAGGGACAACCGTAGGCATGATAGAATCCAAAAGAAAGAAACAACTTTTTCCTAAAACTCCAAGTAGCTTCTAGCTCATAGATGTGGCACGCTACACACCGATGATCAAGACTCTACTCAACGCGGCTTGTTAGACTCCCTAGGACTCCTTAAACCTTAGGCTCTGATACCATGTTTGTAACACCGAAATCTCCATCTGGAATGTCACACAGTACTTAAGGTAACAAGTAGCCCCAAGCTAACCCTTTGAGCTCGTTCCTACATATAACTTATTTTGAGATGAAATAAACAAAACTCTAGTACTATCACATAAAATGATAGAAATGCAAAGAAAATGCTCGATCAAATGACCACAATAATGGAAATATCAACATACTAACAATCGGATAACTAGTCTGACAAAGCCTCTACTACTTCATAAACTAGAGAGCCATTGGGACAGATCCCTAACTGACTCAAACTGAAATGAAAGCAATAATATGTCTACTAATAATACTGAAATATTTGAAGATAGGTCCTCGAACCATAAGGACTCACCGTTGTAGAGAGTAGACAAAGGTACTCGAAAATCACTGACGAGGCTAGGACTGAGCACCTGAACCCTTATAAAACAATGTAGCACATAGACGTATATGTGGATCAGTACTTGGGAATGTACTGAGTATATGGGTGTGTATGAATTTAAATAAACATTATCATTACTCTTTATAATATCATGCATGTATATATGAATGACTCACATGTCTTGAATAAATCTAAACTATAATTCTCATGAATCGTGAAAAGTGAAGCATGAAATATAAATCATATTATTCATTATACTTAATTTTAAAAATCTCTACTCTCCTCTTATTCTCAATACTTGACGGCTAAAGGAACTCTAAACAATACTTTCAAACTCATACTTTTATCTCATGGAGAGTAAAACTTCTTTAAAACTCAAGGACTCAGAACTTTTAGGAACTTTCAACACTTGGGAACTGTTGAACTCTTTTAGACTTAGGATACTTAGAACTCGGGATGATATAACTTTGGACACTCGGGAGTTTCTTCTAACTGACATAAACCATGTAAGCTACATGGAGTCTAACGTCTTGTTCTCCTAAGGAAGAAACCTCACATAGGTGAGAGGTGTCATTCTCTCGCCAGAGAGTATAACCTCAACTCAGTGATCACTATCTCAGCCTCGGGCCCATAAACCTTCGTCTTATGGTGGCACATAGTTCTGGGGTATGAGACCTTGGAATCATACCCAACTCGATGCTAAATACTACTCCCATACTCAGCTCAGAACTTTTAGGAAATCTACCTCAAACAACTTAAGGGTCTATACTGAAGACCAAAATGTATTACTCTTTGTTTTAAAAAAACATCATTGTGGATTCCAACTCTATTAGGACCAAAAAGGTCAAATATTTCTCAATAATCTCAAAGTACTCAAATCATTGGTGTTTATAGAACAACAGTTCATAAAAACTGAAATCTCAAATGGGGTTTAATGACCCATAATCAAATCTCAAGTTAAGACTCATCAAAATGCTTACTAGATGTCATAAGGATATAGAAATCATATGGAAATCTTGATTGTTCAGCAATTTGTCTTAAATTCTCAACATACTCATGTACTTTAATTTCTAGAACATTGGAAAATATCAAAATCTCATGCATAGTAATATTGGGTATGAACCCACACTTCAAATTCATAGGAGAACTTATAAAGTCATATATCTTTGTAATTTAAAACAAGTTTTAAGAACATGGACGAAAGAATTGTCCTCGTACAAACCCCATATACATTAGATTGTGAAACTAGATGAAGAAGCTTTCTTGAAACTCTTGCTCTTACTCTTTGAGAGAGGGTTCTTAAAGCCTTGGACTTGGGGAACTCGAATCTCAACTTAATTTGTAGAATATATAGTGAGTTCTTGAATTTCTTGGAGAAGAGTTTTGGGTTTGTTCTTGAGGAAATAACCGTAGCCTTTGGGATATAATGAAGTCATATGCGTTGTTTTACATATAACTAAGTGTTATAAGGGGAAAAGACCAAAAGTTATTTTAAAAATGACTTAAAAATAATGAACGGGATTAGCAACAGTCGGAGTGAAGGTCCATCGCTAGCTCGACGGCCTGTTGGATCATCCATCGCATGTTGGTCAGAAAAAGGCTACACTACCTTAGTTACGATGGTCTTAGCAATCGTCCGTCGCTAGCTCGACGGTTCGTTGTCTTGGCCGTCACACTTGGGCCACAAAAGGGAGTTACTTCCTTAGTTGCGATGGTCTGGGCGACGGTTCGGTGCAAGCTCGATGGTCCGTCAACCTGCCGTCGCACTTGGGCGGTTTCGACATCTCTTAGTAGGCCATAACTTTTCACCCCGATACCAAATTTGGATGAAATTGGTATCGTTGGAAAGATAATTCAATTTCCCAACTGATAGAAAGTTATTTTTTGGAAAATTCAATCAATGTTAACACACTAATTACTTGGGAAGTCACTTCTCAATCTTTTAGGGTCGGAATTACACTACACTTGACATGCTTCAAGGCTCAAACTACGAGGGTACTTTTGCGGGGTCAAACATAGAATTCCATAAAACCTTTACATGGGTTGTGTAGCTTAACCGTCCTACCACCCACGGGCCATATGGGTTCAACTCCCTCTGCTGAAAGGGTCCCAGTGCATGTAGCTGCACGACCAGGCATATCCCTAGGATGACTAGTACATCCCTCCAATATAAATGTGACACTCACACGTGTCTATCAAAGATCCCTCATATTGGTAAATATGAGTTTCGGGCTTTGATCCCCCCAGGACTGCCACCTTTCACGGCTTAGCTTATACTTTCTGCCATTAATGCCCATTTAAAATACAAGTCCAAACGATTCAACTATCTTTTTATTAACCAAGGCTATTCAATAAACAAGTGGTATCGTCATACCACCATACTTCCAATCATAATCCATAGCCAAACCATTTATATTAAGAGGACATTCAAGTGCCCAATCATTAGCCATATTAGACTTCTTGGGAGACTACCATGTTCTCTACAACAATAACCAAATTAGCCATTAACCTTTGTAAACCATTGAAAAACATTTAAGGGTTCATGTATAAGTAAAAAACAAGCAAGAGTTCCATTAAAATAAGTCAATGCAATGAACATATCTTTATAAGCATTTTATCAAACACCTTGGTGGCATAATATAACCTAAACCAAATTACATTACCATTAAACAATTACCATGCAATGCAATTGTCCAAAACCATCGTTAATGCATAAAAAACATAATTAAAACCATAGGAAATCATAACCAAGCATTTAACATCAAAACCCCCAAATCAATAGTTGAAAGCCATAATCATGCAAGAGAAAAACCATGTAATCATTCGAAATGTAATGCCAAAGCATAGAAACATGAAAAACTGAATGAATAGCTGATAAATCTGGGGGAAATGATAACTAATAAGCCACATCCCCAATAGTTTGAAGAATCTCAAAAGGTCCAATATACCTAGGGATAAGCTTGCCTCTCTTCCCAAACCGTATCTTGCCCTTTATGGGTAACACAAGAAGGAAGACTCGGTCACCAACACTAAATCTCAAGACACGACATCTACAATTTGCATAGCACTTCTTCCTAATTTGAGCTGCTAAAAGTCTATCCTAAATGACCTGAATAGCACTTCTTCCTAATTTAAGCCGCTAAAAGTCTATCCTAAATGACCCAAACCCTTTCCAAAGACTCTTGATGCAAGTCTAAACCTCGAGGTCTAATCTCAGAAGACTTAAGCTAACCCACTATAGAGAGATAATGCCTACCATATAAGGCCTTGAATAGAGCCATCTCAATACTAGAATGATAACTATTATAATACACAAACTCTTCCAAATCTAGATGTTTCTCCCACTAACCATCAATGTCCATAACATAAGCGCGAAGCATATCCGCCTAAACAAACCATCGATCTGGGGGTGAGAAGATGTACTAAGATTAATTTGGGTACTCAACTCCTCTTAAAAAGTCAACCAAAAGTGAGATGTGAACACTAAACTTCAATCTAAGATGATATACACTGCATACAGTGGAGATGAGCTAAATATAGATACGCTCCAACCTCTCAAAACAAAAATAAACCTGAACAAAAATAAAATGAGCAGATTTAGTCAATTTATCCATGATGATCCAAACACTATCAGAACCATGAAAGGTACGAGGCAACCTCGTCACAAAGTTTATAGTGATCTATTTGTATTTCTACTTGAGAATGGGTAACCTCTGAAGAAATCCACCAGGCCTAAAATGCCCAGCTATCACATTTTGACAACATAGAAAATGAGCTACAAAATATGCTATATCCTTCTTCATACCACCCCACCAGTAATATTGTCTTAAATCATGATATATCTTAGTCACTCACGGATGGATGGAATACTTGGAACAATGAGCCTCCTCTAAAATAAATCTAATCCAATCAGTTATTTTTGGAACAAAATACTTGGAACAATGAGCCTCCTCTAAAATAAATCTAATCTAATCACCTATTCTGGGAACATAAAATTGCCCTCCAATCCTCAAACACCATCTAAATCAAGTAAGGCTTCCTTAGTCTCTCCACTCAACACCTTACTTGAACCACACTCAATCCGATATCATTAAACTAATGAGCCCAAATTTTCTCCATAAGGGAAGATGTAATCAAAAGCTTTAAGGACGATCCGGATCATATTATAGCCTCAATAAATGCCAACACAAACCTAGGTGTCCAAATATTAAGACTAACTATCTGGTTATTCAAACATGTAACCTCTAAGTTCAAAGGTTATTCCTGGGTCAAAAGATGTGCCAAGCTACCGGTGTAAGTTAATTTCAGGATCAATGCATCCACAACTACATTAGCCTTATCTAGCTGATAACGAATAGTCAAGTCTTGTTCCTTAAGCAACTCTACCCAACGATGCTGCCGCATAATAAGATCTCACTGGGTGAATAAATACTGAAGGCTATGATGATCTAAGTAAACCTCACAACAGACTCCATACAAGTAGTACCTCTACAACTTCAAAGAAAAAACAACCGCGTACAACTCTAAATCATAGGTAGGGTAATTACTCTTATAGGGATTCAACTGACGAGAAGCATATCCAATTACATTACCCTCTTGTATCAACACATCACCTATCCTAAAACTAAAAGTATCATAAAAGATGGTAAAACCTACACCCTCCTTAGGCAAAATCATGATAGGAGTTGAACTCAACAAATCCTTGAGCTTTTGAAAGCTCACCTTGTAAGCATCAAACCACTTAAAGGAAATCTTTTTCTGAGTCAACTTGGTCAATGGAGCTATAATAGATGAAAACTCCACAACAAAGCATCGATAGTAGCTAGCTAAACCAATAAAACTCCCAATCTCAGTGGGAGAAGTAGGCTTAGACTAATCACAAACTACTACAGTCTTTGTTGGATCAACCATAATACCATCTTTGGTCACTACATAACCCAAGAAAGAGATAGACTCCAATTAGTGATATCCGAATATCAAATCAATCTTTGAAAACACTGAAGCACCCTAAGCTGATTGAAAAATCATCAATACGAGGAAGAGGATTCACATTCTTAACCTTCACCTTGTTGAACTATCAACAATCAATAAACATACATATAGACCCATTCTTTTCCTTCACAAACAAGATAGGCGCACCTCAAGGTGATACACTAGGTTGGATAAATCCCTAATCTAATAACTCCTACAACTAATCCTTCAACTCCTTCAACTCTATTGGGGCCATCCTATGAGGAGGAATAGAAATTGGCTTGGTGCCCAGCTCAATATCAGTATGAAAGTCACTATCACGATCTAAATAAATACCGACAAATTCATCAAGAAATACCCATGAACTCATGGACAATATGAATAGAATCCAATGAAGCAGGTAAAGCAATACTAATATCACATATCTAAGACAAATAAGACAAACATCCTCTCTGAACTAAGCAACAACCCTAAAGGAAAGATATAACTCTCTTGGAACCTAAATAAAGTATCTCCCTCTAAGTTATCCTTGGCACACTAGTGAAGCTAAAGTCAGGATCTTAGCATAACAATCTAGGACAACATGATAAGGAGCTAACAAATCCATACCCAAGATAACATCAAAATCTACCATATCTAGGACAATCTAATCTACCCAAGTCTCACACCCAGCAAAAGTCACAACACAAGATTGGTGCACCCGATCAACCTCTAAAGAGTATCCTACATGCATAGATATATTAATAGTCATGGCAAGAGTCTTACTAGCATAACCCAAAGTAAAATACGCAGACACATTGGAGAAATTCAACCCTATATCAAATAACACAGATGCAAATATGAAAAAATAAGGATGATACTTGTGATAATAGTATCAAAAGCCTCTATCTCTAGTCTGGTAGACATAACATAACACAATCCATGACCACCACCTGAATGAGTAGCCCTATAACCACCACCATGAGTACTACTACCTCTGTCTGTGTACCTCTAGTAGAGCCTATACTTTTCACAACCAATATAAGAGTAGTACTGAAAACACAACGAGGACAATCCTTGGCCAAAAAACTAATCTCATCACACACATAGCAACCTATATGGCCTAACTCAATAGGAGGAGGTATAATTACACTAGAATGACCACCCGATGCTACTGGAATAGAAGACCCACTACCTAAACCCTACAAAGTTTCCTACACGGGTCTTTTATAATATCTACAAAAGCCTCTAGAATCTTTACCTCAAGTAGTGTGACCTTTGAACTCTCCTTGATAGTGCAATCTCTTGGCACCTCCCTAAGATGCTAAAAAATAAAATCTATTATCTTAGCATTATCTATTATACTATTAAATGATTCCCTATACACTACCGTCTAAGTTGTAGCTATCTAGAGATAAACATTCAACCCCTTCACAAAATTTCAAATCTATTCAAACTCAGTGACAATACTAGCATAACAATACCTAGACAAGGCATGAAAATGAGCCTCATTCTCTACAACATTCGTGGAGCCCTACTCTATGTGATAAAACTCATTTCTCATCTGATCCTTCAAACTGTATGGCACAAACCTATCTAAAAGGCATCACGAAACTGATCCCAAGTTATCTCAAATAATCTAGAGGTCTACAACAAACAAGTGACCTCGACCAATCATTGGTTGCATCTCTCATGTAGTAAGTAGTGTAAGAAACCCATATGACTCAAGAAAACCAAGGTTATGCAACATCTCACAATAATTAATAAAGAACTCATAGGCATCCTCGCCTATAGCACCAATAAATCTAGGGGGGCCTAAATAATAGGAGGCATAGCAAATTTGGTTAGATGAGATCCCACCTACGGAGGTAACATAGAATAAGGTCAAACTCCTAATGTCAAAATACCATACTTAGACATAAGTACTGAAGGGGTAATAACATACGGAGTCTATGGAGTACCATAAATAGATGTCAGTAACACCGAAGGATCCATACTTGGAATAAAAGAAATATCATTGGTAGACTCTGGCAAAGACAAAGGTACGATACTCGAAGCTAGCAAAACTCTATGTGCCTCAAAGGAACACCCTTCAAATAGGTCAATAAGTGAATTGCAACACCTCCATGATTGGGGTAGTAGAACTCTGTTGGACCAAAGTAGGCCCATATCTTTAGTATGCTCAACTCGAGGCTTAGGGGAGAACCCTCTAGTTCTATATTTGAATGGGGAAAATTTTCATGGCTATCCACCACCTTAAGCCCATCCACATCTCATAACTCACCCTCTCACACTATTCAAAGATAACCACACATGATTGGTACGCCCGATCTACCACTAAAGAATCTTCTAGGGGTTAGAAAAATTAAGAGACATATCAAGGGGCTCTCATAAAACATTAAAACTAGAAGTAAAATATATAGACAAAAAGAAGAATGTAGACCTAAGGTCAAATAACAAAAAAGTAGAATTGTGGAAAAATGAAAGGATACATCTGATAATTATATCAAAAGCCTGTACCTTGAGTCTCCTAAATATAGCATAACACTAACCATATCCACTCCTGGACTGAGTAACCCCATAACCACCACCATAATCTTCCCTACCTTTACCTCTAGCACTACTCTACCATTCTGTGAACTACCTACCTCTGTAGATATTAGAGTAGGGAAAAGTTGAAGCTATGAACCCTATTAAGTAGGTCCATACAAATAACAGGGATAACCCTTGGCAAAACGGCCAATCTTATCCCATACAAAATATCCTCTACAGCCTACCTTAATTTGAGGGGCACATACAAACTAGGATGATCAACCTAGACCAAAAAATTAGAAATAGAATCTCTACTACCATGACTTGATGCCTAGCAACCTGAAGCCAAAAAAACCTAAAGGTATATAACCTATTCCTTATAATATAGCCTGAACAAGCCTACCATGATAACCATAGGAACCTGTACTCTAGAAATATCTACTTGGGAGGAACAACCACTAAATTTTCCCTAACAGTGCACTTTTTGTGCCTCTATGAGCATCTCAGGTAATATATTCAATAAACTTAGCATGCTCAATAATACTCTAAAAAGAATCTCTAAAAATAACCACCTAGAAAGTAGCCAACTGATAAGAACTTTTATATCTTGTTTTGATAATGAATAGCTGACAACAAAAGACTGGGTCCCTTTTCTTTATGAATTTAATACAATTATCACTATTCGACTTAAATTTGTCAGTTAGTGTAACAAACTACACAGGTTAGATTGTATCCATCAAGACACCTAGCCCAATTGTATTTCTACCCTAATCATTATCCAGCTATAAATAAAAAATAATGATCCTTAATTCACTAGTGTTTACAATTAGATTGTTCAAAGAGAGAAATTAGCAAAAACTCAAATATTGCTCAAGTCATAATATTTTATGTCCTACGAGAGTGTGTGTTCTTGAGTTAAGTCTTGGTCTATAATTGAATTACTCGTGTTATAAAAATAATATTTTTTCTTTGTGGTCTTGAGAGTGCTTAGGTAGAGTTACCTGAGTTTGATATTGGTTAAAGTTAATCAATATTGAGGTGAGTTCCTGGTAGAGTTGTTAAGGTAGGTTTGTAATAGAGTTATTGCAAATGAGTGGAGCTTAGAGTTAAGTTCCCATTGAGTCTATAATTAAAAGTTTGATTATAGTGGATTGTTGAGTGATTATGAGGGAAAGCCGTGGTTTTACCTCCCTTGAGCTAGGAGGTTTCCACATTAAATCTTTGTGTTCTTTAATTTCTAGCAAAGTTTTAGTTTCCCACTACTTTACTATTTGATAACCTATGTCTAACTCTAAGGGACTTGGTCCCTCATAGTGTGGTACAACCCCACACTTTTCAACAATTGGTATCAGAGCTTGGACACTCCAAAAGGTTTATACCTAGAGTTATTTATTAATCTTGGATGCTCTAACTAATTTGGAAATAGGAAAATCTACCAGTAGACCACCCCACTTTAATGGGCAGTACTATAGGTGGTGGAAAACCAAGATGTATGACTTTATTATGGCTAAGAACAGTAAGTTGATAGATATAATACTTGATGGTCCTCATGTCACTGTTAAAGAGGTCAAAGAATGGTACATAAAAAAGATGGTTTTCAAAAATAGGAGAGAGTTTGATGATAAAGATCACAAGAAAGTTGAGAAGAATTACAAGGCAATGAAATTGTTTTTTTATGGTATAGGACCTGATTAGTATAACAATATTTCTAATTGTGAAAATGCTAAGGAAATCTTGGATTGCTTGAAGACAACTCATGAAGCAACAACTGATATGAAGGATTTAAAAGTTGACATACTGACTACTTGGTATGAAACTTTTTCTATGAATAAAGGAGAGTCAATTAAAGAAATACAAACAAGATTCACTTTTATCATAATTGAGCTAAACTGCTTAGGAGAAGTGATTTCTTTGTATAAGCAAGTGAGAAAAATTCTAGGTGTTCTTCCTAAGTCCTGGGAAAGCGAAGGTGATGGTATTACTGATGCAAGAAACCTAAAAACTCTCACTATCGATGAACTCATTAGTAATCTAAAGACTCATGAGCTCAAGAAATAGCAAGGACAAGAGAAAAAGGAAACAAAAAGGAAAAATCTCTAGCATTGAAGGCTTTAAAATCTGATTCAAGTGAAGAAGACACTGATGTTGCATTTTTCCAAAAAATGATTGTTAGAGATATGAATAAAAGTAGTCAGTTTCAAAGATGAGGTAGTAGCAGCAAAAAGGGAAGCACTATTAAAGTTTGTCACAAATATAGAAGTCTTGAGTATTTCATTAAGAACTATCTAATAAAAAAAATAGATTACCGGGAATATCTCAAGACTAGAGGTGATAAAGGAAATAATAGGGACTAGGTTCCTATAAAGTCAAGAACAAAGTTTGTAGCTGATTATGTAGAGAAGCAGGCCCTAGTAGTGTTGGCAGATTCCTCCAGTGAATCTAATAAAACTAAAAGGATGTAGATGTGTCTATGCTGGCTTTGGATGAGTGTGAAGTTACCTATGATTCCTTTTTTACTCTCATGGAAAACACTAAAAATGAATAAGAAAATGAGGTAACTCTCTCTGAAATTAAGGAAAAATTAGATAACTACTCTGCAAGAAAGATAAAAAAAGCTAGCAAATGTTGATTGACTCTATGTATGAACTAACTACTAAGAAAAATACTCTAGTAGAGAAAGCATAAAATTAAGTTTTTGAATTTATTGCCTTAAATATTCATATATCTAAAACAAAATAATAGTTCACAAAGTTGAAATATGAAAATCTAAATTTAATGAGTCAACTAGAAAAAGTAAATGACCCCGATAGTAAAGGGATGAAAGAAATTTCAAGGCTTTAAACTAAGCTTGAAGAAAAGTTGAGGGAATCTTAGAAGCATCTTATGACTGAATTTCATAAGAATGAAGAATTAGAAAGGGACATGGTCTGTCTAAGGAAGAACTTAACAAATTACTAAAATGGGTCACATATTCATAAATCCTTTCTAATTTAACTGGTTAGAGTGTCAATAATAGTAAAGGGCTTAGATATCAGTATAAAACCCAATCACTTGGGTCTCATGGGAATGTTGTTCATGGTACTAGAAATAGGGTCCACAAACCTCTATGTACTTATTATGGAAAAGATGGACACATGAAGGAAAACTATTAGTATTGCCTTAGAGCTAGAATGAGCAGTAATAGATATATCCTGCAGGAGAATTATTATCCTAAGTGTTTCATAACCTTGAAAAATGTGAAGAAGAACTCTCTACCTAGATAGGACAAAAAGGATTTGATCACACCTTTGTAAGCTCATGGGAACTCAAACTCAAGTGAGTTCCAAATCTAACAAATAACTATGTTTACAGGTAGAAAAAGGGGAATACAGTTAGAACTAGTTCATGGATAGTGGATATTCAAAGCATATGATATAGAGGACTGACTGCTTTCTTTCTCTTAAGACACTTTAAGGTAGAGGTGTCTCTTTTGGAAATAGTAAAAAAGGCTATATTCATGATGTAGGAAATATTGGACGATCACTTGATCAAGCAATAGAAGATGAGTACTATGTGAATGGCCTAAAGTATAGCCTTCTAAGTATTTCTCAAATTTGTGACAAAGGTAATAAGGTAAAATTTTCAGGTGATGGATGTACTGTGTCAAGATTGAAGTCTGGGGGAGTTATTCTCAAAGCCAAGAGAATTAAAAATATGTATGTGGCTGATTTGGAGTCTGTGGCTAATGGGAAATTAACTTGCTTAAGTGTTCAAAGTGAAGATGCTGATTTATGGCATAGAAGGCTAGGATATGTAAGTTCCTTTTTGATGAACAAGTTGTTTCAAAAGGACCTGGTGCGTGGTATGCCAAAGCTAAAATTTCTAGAAAACACGGTTTGTAATGTCTATGTTAAGGGTAAACAAACCAGGTTTTCCTTTAAGTTAAAGAAGCAGGTGAGCACTTCTAGACCCCTTGAGATGTTGTATATGTATCTATATGGACCTGTTAAAGTCAAAGTAGAGGAGGAAAGAAGTATGTTATTGTGATTGTGGATGACTACTCAAGGTTCACCTTGATAATGCTCTTGAGAATAAAGGATGAAACCTAAGAGGTTCTGGTTACTTTTGCCAAGAAAATTCAAATGAAGTTGAATTATAAGATTGTTGAAATCAGATCTAATCATGTAACTGAATTTGAGTACTCGCAAGTTATAGGATTCTGTGCTGAAAATTGAATCAGTCATAACTTCTCAACTCCAAGAATTCCTTAGCAAAATAAAATTGTTTAAAGAAAGAATAGAACCCTCATGGAGATTGCCACAACCCTATTTATTGATAGTGGGCTTCCAAAGAACTTTTGGCCTAAAGTTGTAAATATTGCCTGCTATATGAAAAATAGGTGTTTGATTAGATAACTCCTGAACAAGACCCCATATGAGTTTGTGTTTAATAGAAAGCCTAAGCGTGACTACTTCAGACCTTTTGGGTGCAAATGCTTTGTTCTAAATAATGGAAAGAATGATCTAGGAAAATTTGACTCTAAAAGTGATAAAGCAGTATTTATGGTCTATTCGTCAATAAGCAAAGCATATAGAGTTTTCAACAAAATAACTCTGTGTTAAAGAAAGTGTGCATGTCATCTTTGATGAGTCAGGAAAGCTAATGAATCTAGGTGATGGTAAAGATTCAGAAATTAAAGAACTTATTCTTGTTAAAAGGGATGATATTATTGAAGATGATGGTCAAGTACTAAATCATGCAGATAAGAACGATGAAAGTGGTGGTAATCCAGGATCTCAGTCACAAAACCTAGCTCTAATATAAGAACAACAAGAAGGGTCTAGTCAATATTCAAAAGAACCTGCTCCTAGTGGAACTAATATTAGAAGGTTAAATTGGAGGCACAAATATACTCATCCACTTGAGAATCTAACTACACCTTTGCAATTTAGAGTTCAAACAAGAGCTCAAGCCAGGAATTTCATGGCATTCTCAGTATTCTTGTCCTAAATTGAGCCTAAAAATGTGAAGGAAGAACTCAAATATGCTGACTGGATCAATGCAATGCAGGAGAAGCTTCTGCAATTATAAAGAAGTATAGTACCTGGTCCCCAGACCTATTGACAGAATAATTATTGGGACTAAATGGGTGTATAGAAACAAACAGGATAAACAAGGAACTATCAATAGAAATAAAGCAAGGCTAGTTGTGCAAGGATATAACTAGGAGGAAGGAAGTCATTATAATGAGACATTTGCCCTTATAGCAAGGATAGAGGCTATCAGGATTCTCAAATATTTTACTGCCTATATGGTGTTCAAACTCTTCAAAACGGATGTCAAAAGTTCTTTTCTAAATGGAAACTTTAAGGAAGAAGTGTATGTCAAACAACCTCCACGTTTTGAAGATGCAGATTTTCCTCATCTTGTACTCAAATTGGATAAATCTCTCTATGGATTAAAGAAAGTACCTACGGCTTGGAATGAGAGACTTTCAGAGTTTCTTTTGGAAAATGGCCTTAAAAGAGAGAAAATTAACAATACTCTCTTTTTAAAGTCTAGAGGTAGCATCTTACTAAATGTTCAGATATATGTTGATGATATAATATTTGAAGCTACTTCTAAAATCCTTATGTGAAAAGTTTGGAGTGAATTTGAAATGAGCATGATGGGTGAATTCAGTTTCTTCCAAGGTTTACAGATCAAGCAAACTTCTTAAGGGATAATAATATGTCAATAGAAGTACATCAAGGAGCTAATGAAGATATACTATATGGGAGATGCCAAGCTAATTGAAACTCTAATTAGAACCAATTCCAAGATAGATAATATGAATTAGGACCCTTAGTTAATGAGAGCATATATAGAGGGATTATCGGATCCTTACTGTGACTCTTGCAGGCTAGATAGTGTTTTGTGTGGAAATATCTGTAAGATTTTTGGCCTGTCCTAAGGAGTCTCATTTAAAAGCTGCAAAAAGAATTCTTCGGTATCTAAAAGGTATAGGGGACATAGTTATAACTATATTTCTAGAGACAGTTTTTGATCTAATAGATATATTGATATTGATTATGCTGGATATCCGGTGGATAGAAAAAGTACCTCAGGAATGGCTTTGTAATGACCCAATTTTTTGGAACCGGAATGTCACACGGTGCTCATGATCCCAAAGGACCACAAGCTAACCCTCCACTGATATCTATACCTGGACACTATATAATATAGAAAATAAATATGGAAACTGGCCATAAGGTTCAAAACATCTACAAAATACTCAAAATTAAAGACTGAATACTGATACATCTATCCAAAAAGCCTCTAAACTGTTAAACTGTGGAGTTGATGGGACATATCCTCAACTAACTCTGTCTACTTAAAATAATCTAAGTCTGATATGATAATAATAAAAATAAGGATCATCCTCGACTGAAGAGTACTCACTACTATGTCTGCTGCTGCTGACTGGGACTGAGCTACTAAGGGTACTCTGGATCTAGTTCCTCTGAACCTATGGTGTCAAATAAAACACCATAGCATAAATACGTCAGTACAGGAATATACCGAGTATGAAGATGAGGTAAGGCTAAATGCAAGGGCTCATGCATGAACAATTACTTAACTGAATAATCATGAGAGTACTGAATAAGAACACATACATGAATGTACGCACCATAACTGAAATCATCATGACTCAAAATACTGAAACACAGATACTACTTTACTGCCATTTGAATTCACTACTAATGCCTGAGATACTCAACACTGAATTATCTAATACTGGTAATAGAGTACTGGAGTTGAGATCAGTCTTATCTATTGAGTGATCTCAAAAACTTATGATACTAAAACTGATTAACTGAACCTACTCATATCAATGACTGATTTCTGAGCTTTTTACTCTCAACTATCTGCATTGGAGATCAAACCTTTCTAACGAATGATTTTAGAATCTACTATCAATGATAAGGAAATATTATATCTGAGATTAGACCTATCTAGACAAAGATCTCTGAATCTTATAATAAGGATGCTCAACTGAATCTAATACTGAAATCATACCTATCTAAGAGGTGATCTCTGAATCTGATAATGAGATTACTCAACTGAATCTAAGACTGAGATCAAGCCTATCTAGAGAGTGATCTCTGGATCTGATAACGAGATTACTCAACTGAATCTGAGACCTAGATCAAGCCTATCTAATGGGTGATCTATGGATCTGATAATAAGAATTCTCAACTGAATCTGAGATCAAGCCTATCTAGCAGGTGATCTCTGGATCTGATAATTAGATTAATCAAAAGCTTTATATCGGACCATGCCTATCTAGTGGGTGGTCCATGAGTCAATGGAACTATCTGAGTTCCTCCTTGAGATAGATGACTGTATTTGACATTCCTGATTTCTGAGTTCTTTTCTGAAGACTGATTCTAAAACTGTAATTGTAGGAGTGCACACTTAACCGATATGCCTCGAATCTAAACTGGTGGGGTCTAACCTGTAACCCCAACTAGAAGGGTGTCAATATCATGCCATGGGTAAAGACCTCTCTGGTCAAGCATATCTAACAGCTGACCCTCGTAGGAAGTCAATCCTAAGGTAGTATAATAGTCAAGCCTATCTAGCAGGTGAGAAGCCTTTTCTAACGGGTGAATCCTACATCCTGCGCTGGCTACACAGTTCTGGAGTTCAAGGTTTCTCGTAACGACTCTGCCTCTATAACGGGGAGCCGCAATCCTTGCACTCGGTCAGTGCTAGCTACTACTCCCAACTGAAAGACTCTGAACTGATTCTTAACTTAAACTTAACTAAATCTGATACTGATCATATTTCTCTACTAATCTGGCTGAGTTAAGATGAATTCACTTGGTTTCATATCTGATGGACTACTACTAAATCTCGTTATCTGACTAAATAATACAGAGCTTTGAATAGATGACTCGATTACTACTGAGGTCTGAACTGAACACTTGAATACTACTAGATCTGAGTTGAGTACAGAACTGAGGCTAGATTACTAGCGATACTGAGATTATGGAGATTAATGAGATTTGTTAAGTTTTGTATCTGTCTGAGAGTGCAGAGTTCTATAACTCACTGAGTTTTGAGAATCGTGCCTTGACTGAGATTATCGTGAAAACTAACACGAGTTCTAGACTACAGCTAAATTGTCGGGTATAAATACCTCCAGGACTCGATAACATTAAAGTAAAGCACAAACATTCTTGAATTATCAAGACCATGGGAATTCATTCACCATCACAATCACTAAAGCATCCCTTCAAGTATTTAGAAATCATAAAGAAGTAACAATTTAGGGAGACATGCTATTGGCTCATACTCCATTCAATAAGATCTTGCATCAAAAACTTAGCATGTATTAAAGTTTTAGCATGTATCAAAGAGCACATAATTGGTGAATTTCATGCTATCACGTCACAATTCATTCTTAAGGCTTTTCAACAAACACTTGGTATGCATAGGCTTGCACAAAATTGGGGATTTCTAGTCAACATGCTATAATTGATCTAATTCCTTGATATAAGCATTTTATCAAATATTTGGGAGGCATGCTTTGCTTATTCAACAATTTCTACACTTAATTGACATGAACACATCACTTAACAAGCAACTTGAAGAGGGCTTATCATGAACATCACATGAATATCACATACTAGGGTCAAAGCTTGAAACCTCATAAAGAAAACATAAATTAGAAACTCAATAATAGCATAAACTCCAATTTCAATTCATATGAATCATGAAAACTCATAAACATAAGATCTTTGAAATTTAGAAAAAGGGTTCTTGAGTTTCTTGGATGAAAGGGACCTAAGAATCAACATTTTCACACCTTAGTTTCTTGATTTTTGAAAAGTTAACGGAGGAATATTGATGACTTGGGTCATGATTGAGGAACCTTAGCTCTTGTTCTTGAACAACTTTGATAGAAAACTAATATTTTTGGATTAAATTAGGCTAAATCCTGTGTTAAGGAGTATATATAGGGGTTGCAAAATGACCGAGTTTGCCCTTGGAATAAAACTGAAAAATCCTGATTTTACATGTTGGCGCGACGTGCCATAATCACGCTAGCTTATTGGAAATTGGACAATTGGGAAACTGCTTGATGGTACAACGCGGTGGAAATCGCGTTGCCACATTAATTGCGAACTAGAAAGGCACCGCGACGCGGTGGAATCTCATTGGTGCACTGGAAATTGACAACTCTAAAATTAAGCCTTGGCGCGATGTGCCATAATTATGGAGGCTCACTATATTTTGATGATTGCCATTTTGGCTGGCTCTGCCACGTGCTAAAGTGCCAGGTGGCATATTGTCTCACTAAAATGGCTCTAACTCTTCGCCCGAGTGTCGGATTTCAGAAAATTTGGTATCGGCGGAAAGATTATTCAATTCTCTACATGAAAAAGAGTCAATATTAGGGAAATTATATATGGTTCAAAATACTTCTCAATTAGAAATACACCTATCAACCTTTTAGGGCCGGATTAACACTTCACTGAACACGCTCTAAGGCTCAAACTATGAGAGAATTTTGAAGGGTCTTACAATATCTCCCCTGTGGAAACATTCATCCTTAAATATCGCTTGATAGGATAATAATACTAATCGACTAAACTTACTCAAGGAATGGGAGCATCTGAAACATAACTTTGCAACTGGAACTACTGTTACTCTGAACTCTCATACTGGACATGCATATATGATGCATAGAATACTCGACTGAAGATACTTATAAGCTTAATTCTCTTAATAGACATGCATATTTGATGCATTGATATGTAACTGAGTTGTTCTCATGAATGCATGACTGAATACACTGAAAAACTAAACTCTTTCTACTGAACATGTATATCTATTGCATGAATATCTGACTAAACTGACTCTTAAAATCATGACTGGCTATGCAATGACAACTGAAGTTAACTTCGTAAGTAGATTCTGAACATGCAACTGAATGAGTCTAAGGACATGAAAGAATTTCAATATCATGGGGTATCTCCCCCTTGGGACTCTATGTCCCTCCAAACATACTTCGTTGAAATACTAGGAGGCACCTATGAACTGTGTCATGATTGACCAACTGAGATTTGAAACTAATGCATGACTCATGCTGACATACAAACTAATGCATATAATAAAGATGAAAGACTCATAACATACCCGAATCTATATTAGAGAACCCTTACTGATCATGGTAGGTCTGAAGCACATAAAGTCTATTCTAACGCTGACCACTACTGGCACCAAAAAGGGCACCTTGCTGATGAAACTCTCTACCCCTCTAAGATAGCAATCTACACTCACATTCTATGGACTACCTCACCACACCTAAAGTACATATCACTACCGGCTCTACACACACCTAGGTGACTCTTACCATGCTCACCACAAAGCAGATAGGTACGAACATCACTAGCACTACTCTAGGATTTGGAGCCTAGTGCTCCATCATGACTGACATCCCTAAACATTGGTGTGGGTACACTAGCTGAGGATAGAGCTGGGAATGAAAATGTCTGGCTATGCTGAGAACGACTACTACCCTAGGACCCTGCCCGATAGAAACCATGACTATCTGTCTTAGCTTTCTTACTCACTCTCTCTGTTTCTTTCATTTTATCAACCTTAATCTACTGTGCATGCATCATCATCCTAGAAAGTTCCATATCATTACTGAGCATAGCGGCCCGACACTCTTTCAACACTAACCCAGATACGCCAGTCACAAACTTACTCATACTCGCTCTAGGGTCAGCTATCAAGTCGGGATCATACTTAGCTAACTGGTTGAACTTAAGACAATACTCTTTCATTGTCTTTGAGTGTTGCCTTAGGTTTATGAACTCTTCCAAATTAGCCTCTCTCATCTTTAGGAAGAAAAATTTATCTAGAAAGGCATCCTTAAAATCTAGACAAGTCATGGGAGTTGCACCCCCCCTTTACTCTTCTCCCATATCACTACCCAATCATGAGCAATATTCTTTAGCCTATAGCACACTAACACTATACTCTCCTCATCATAAATATGCATAATCTAGGTGATCTTCCTTAAATCCTCTAGATAAAGCTATGGGTCATCACCTGCTACAAACCCAAAGAATTCTGGCGGGCTCATCCTCATGAAATCTCTAATTCTGGCTATGGTTGAACCCCTATCTTGTTGAGGTGGGGCCACAACCTAACGGTTACCCTGAACAGTAGTCACAGCTTGGGCTAGCACTTGAAAAGCTACCCAAAACTCTGTATATGACACATTCTAATTCTCAGGATCTACAGTCTAAGGTGGCTAGTCATCAACCCTATAGGCATTATCTCTGCGAGGAGCCATACTCTGTATATGGTAGAAAGAGGTGGATTAGACTGAGGATCAACTTGAGCTCATGCTCACTCGCATGATATGAATACTGAAAGAATGGAAATTACTCTAAAAACATCTTATAGCCTCTTGAACATAAATATGGCACGCAATATACCCATGCACAAGACTCTACTAGATGTAGCTTTTTAGACTCTCTAGGACATTATTGAACCTTAAGCTCTGATACCAAGTTTGTAATGACTCGATTTTTTGGAACCGAAATGTCACACAGTGCTCATGATCCTGTAGGACCACAAGCTAACCCTCTACTTATATCTGTATCTGAACACTGCATAATATATATAATAAATGCAAAATTTAGACATAAGGTTCAAAACATCTAAAAATACTCCAAATTAAAGACTAAATCTGACATATCTATCCAAAAAGCCTCTAAAGTATCTGAACTATGGAGTTGATGGGACAGGTCCCTAACTAACTCTATCTACTAAAAATAAACTAAGTTTGATATGATAATAATAAAAATAAGGAGCATTCTCGACTGAAGAGAACTCACTGCTATGTCTACTGCTGCTGACTGGGACGGAGCTGCTAAGGGTACTCTGGATCTTATGCCTGTGAACCTATGGTGTCAAATAAAACACCATAGCACAAATGCATAAGTACGGGAATGTACCGAGTATGAAGATGAGGTAAGGCTAAATGAAAGGGCTCATGCATGAACAATTACTTAACTGAATAATCATGAGAGTACTGAATGAGAACACATGCATGAATGCACGAACCATGACTGAAATAATCGTGACTCGAAATACCAAAACTCGGATACTACTTTACTAATATCTAAACTCACTACTAATGCCTGAGATATTGAACACTGAATCATATAATACTGATAACTGAGTAGTGGAGTTGAGATCATTCTTATCTAGCGAGTAATCTCGAAAACTAATGATACTAAAACTGATTAAATGAACCTACTCATATCAATGACTGAATTCTGAGCTTTCTACTCTCAACTGACTGTACTAGAGAACAAACCTCTCTAATGGATGTTTCCAGAATCTACTATCAATAATAAGGAAAGATTATATCTAAGATCAAACTAATCTAGTGGGAGATCTGTAAATCTGATAATAAGGATGCGCAACTAAATCTGACACTAAGATCAAGCCTATCTAACAGGTGATCTCTGGATTTGATAATAAGATTACTCAGCTGAATCAGAGACTGAGATCAAGCCTATGTAACAGGTGATCTCTGGATCTAATAATGAGATTACGAAAATGAATTAATGACTTAGATCAAGCCTTTTTAGCAGGTGATCTCTGGATCTGACAATAAAATTACTCAACTGAATTTGAGATCGAGATCAAGCCAATCTAGAGGGTGATATCTAGATCAGATAACAAGGATACTCAACTAAATCTGAGATCAAGCCTATCTAGTAGGTGATCTCTAGATTTGATAATTAGATTACTCAATAACTTTATATGGGACCATGCCTATCTAGCAGGTGGTCCATGAGTTAATGGAACTATCTGAGTTCCTCCCTGAGATAGATGACTGTATTTGACATTCTTGATTTTTGAGTTCTTTTTTAAAGACTGATTCTGAAACTATAACTGTGGGAGTGCACACTTAACCGACATGCCCCAAATCTAAACTGGTGGGGTCCAACTTGTAACCCCAGCTAGGAGGGTGATAATATCGTGCCATGGGTAAAAACCTCTCTGGTCAAAACTCTCTAATGGCTGACCCTCGCAGGAAGTCAAACCCAAGGCATTATAATTGCTAAGCCTATCTAGCGGGTGACAAGCCTTTTCTAACGGGTGACTCCTACATCCTGTACTGGCTACGCTGTTCTGGTGTTCAGGGATTGATCCTAACAACTCTACCTCTCTAACGGGTAGTGATCATCCCTGGACTCGCTCGGTGCTAGATCCTACTCCCAACTGAAAGACTCTAAACTGATTCTTAACTTTAACTGAACTGAATCTAATATAGATTATATTTCTCGATTGATCTGGCTGAGTTAAGCTAAATTCACTTGGTTCCGTATCTAATGGAATACGAATAAATCTCATTATCTAACTGAATGATATAGAGCTTTGAATAGATTACTCAATTAGTACTTAGGTCTGAACTAAACACTTGAATACTACTAAATCTGAACTGAGTACAGAACTGAGGCTAGATTACTAGAGATACTGAGATTATGGAGATTACTGAGATTTCTTAAGTTCTATATCTATCTGAGAGTATAGAGTTCCATAACTCACTGAGTCATTAAAACTGACACGTGCTCTAGACTGCTGCTAAATTATCAGGTATAAATACCCCTAGGACTTGATAACATAAAAGTAAAGCACAACTATTCTTTAATTATCAAGACCATGGACATTCATTCACCATCACAATCACTAAAGCAGCTCTTCAAGTTTTTATAAATCATAAACATGTAATAGTATAGGGAGACATGCTATTGGCTCATACTCCATTCAGTAAGATCTTTCATCAAATACTTAGCATGTATTAAAGTCTTAGCATATATCAAAGAGCACATAATTAGGGAATTTCATGCTATCATGTCATAATTCATTGGTTTATACACAATTGGATATTTCTAGTCAACATGCTATAATGGTTCTAATTCCTTCACATAAGCATTTTATCAAACATATGGGGGGCATGCTTTTCTTATTCAACAATTCTATATTTAATTGACATGAACACATCACTTAACAAACCACTTGAAGAGGGCTTATCATGAACATCCTATGAATATAACATACTAGGATCAAAGCTTGAAACCTCATAAACAAAACATAAATTAGAAACTCGATAATAGCATGAACTCCAATTTCAATTCACATGAATCATGAAAACTCATAAACATAAGATCTTTGAAATTTAGAAAAGGGTTCTTGATCTTCTTCGATGAACCAGACCCAAGAATCAATATCTGCATACCTTTGTTTCTTGATTCTTGTAAAGTTAATGGGGAATCTTGATGATTTGGGTCTTGATTTAGGAACCCTAGCTCTTGTTCTTGAACAACATTCAGAGAAAACTAATATTTTTGGGTTAAATTAGGCCAAATCCTATGATAAGGAGTATATATAGGGGTAGTAAAATAACCGTTTTAGCCCTTGGAATAAAACTGAAAAATCCTGATTTTACATGTTGGAGCGACGTGCCATAATCACGCCAGCTTATTGGAAATTGGATAATTGGGAAACTACTTGATGTGGATGCGGTGAAAATCTCGTTGCCACCTTGGTTGCGACTGGAAAGACACCGCGACATGGTGGAATCGCATTGGTGCACTGGAAATTGACAACTCTGAAATTAAGCATTGGCGCGACATGCCATAATTATGGAGGCTCACTGGATTTAGACGATTTCTATTTTGGCTGGCTCCGGGATGCGCTAAAGTGCTAGGTGGCACACTGTCTTACTAAAATAGCTCTAACTCTTCGCCCGAGTATCGGATTTGGGAAAATTTGGTATCAGCAGAAAGCTTATTCAATTTTCTACATGACATAAAGTCAATATTAGGTAAATTCTATATGGTTCAAAACACTTCTAACTTAAGAATACACTTCTCAAAATTTTAGGGCCAGATTAATACTTAATTAAACATGCTCTAAGGCTCAGACTATGAGAGAATTTTGAGGGGTCATACAATATATCCCCCTTGGAAACATTCATCTTCAAATATCGCTTGATAGGCTAAGAATACTAATCGACTAAACTTACTCAAGGAATGGTAGCATCTGAAACATAACTATGCAACTGGAACTATTAATATTCTGAACTCTCATACTGGACATGCATATCTGATGCATGGAATACTCAACTGAAGCTACTCATAAGCTAAATTCTCATAATAGACATGCATATCTGATGCATTGATATGTAACTGAGTTGTTCTCATGAATGCATGATGAATACACTGAAAAACTGAACTATTTCTACTGAACATGCATATCTAATGAATGAATATCTGACTGAACTGACTCTAGAAAGAATGACTAGCTATGCAATGAAAACTGACGTTAACTTCATAAGGAGAGTCTGAACATGCAACTGAATGATTCTAAGGACATGAAAGAATTACAATATCATGGGGTATCTCCCCCTTAGGACTCTATGTCCCTCTAAACACACTTTACTGAAATACTAGGGTGGTGTACGAGGCACCTACGAACTGTTTCATGATTGATCGATAGAAATTTAAAACTAATGCATGACTCATGCTGACATATAAGCTCAAAATGGGAGAAAAGGATCTAACAATGCATATCATAAAGATGAAGGACTCATAACATACCCAAATCTATATCAGGGAACCTTTCCTGAACATGGTGGGTTTGAAGCACATGAAGTCTGTTCTGGCACTGAACACTACTGGCACCAAAAGGGGCACCTTGCTGATGAAACTCTCTACCCCTCTAAGATAGAAATCTTCACTCGCATTCTGTGTCCTGGCTCACCACACCCAAAGTACATATCACTATTGGCTCTACACAAACCTAGGTAACTCTTACCACACTCTCCACAAAGTAGATAAGTACGAACACCACTAGCACTACTCCAGAATTTAGAGCCTGGCGCTCTATCATGACTGACATCCCTAAACTTTGATATGGGTACACTAGATGAGTATAGAGCTAGGAATAAAAATATTTGGCTATGTTAAGAATGGCTACTATCCTGGGACCCTGCTCAAGAAAAACCATGGCTATCTATTTTAGTGTTCTTACTCACTTTCTCTTTCTTCTGTTTTATCTGCCTTAATCTGTTGTGAATGCATCATTAGCCTAAAAAGGTCCATATCTCTATTGAGCATAGAGGCCCTATACTCTTTCAAAACAAACCCTGACACACCAGTCACAAACTTACTCATACTCACTCTAGGGTCAGCTATCAAGTTGGGATCATAGTTAGCTAACTGGTTGAACTTAAGACAATACTCTTTCACTGTCATGGAGCATTTCCTTATGTTCATCAACTCTTCTACCTTAGCCTCTCTCATATTTAACAATAAAAACTTATCTAAAAAGGCATCCTTAAACTCCTGCCAAGTCACAGGAGTTGCACCCTCCCCTCTATTCTTCTCCCACATCACTACCCAATTATGAGCAATATCCTTCATCCTATAGGATGCTAAATCTGCACACTCATCATCATAAATATTCATAATCTGCGTAATCTCCTCACCTCCTCTATATAAAGTTGTGGGTCCTCACCTACTATTGACCCAAAGAATTCTGGTGGGCTCATCCTCATGAAATCTCTAATTTTGGCTGTAGATGAACCCCCATCTTACGGAGTTGGGGCCATAGCCTGATGGTTACCCTAAACATTAGTCACAGCTTTGGCTAGCACCTAAAAAGCTGCTCAAAACTCTGAATATAACACATTCTCATTCTCATGATCCACTGGCTGAGGTGGCTGGTCATCAACCTTATGGGAATTATCTCTGTGAGGAGGCATACTCTGTATAGAGAAGAAATAGGTGTATTAGACTAATTATTAACTTGAGCACATGCTCACTCGCACGACATGAATACTGAAAGAAGGGAAACTGCTCCTAAAATATCTTATAGTCTCTTGTACATAAATCTGATGCACAACACACCCATGCATAAGACTCTGCTAGATATAGCTCTTCAGACTTTCTAGGACAGTATTGAACCTTAGGCTCTAATACTAAGTTTGTAACAACATAATTTTCTGGAACCAAAATGTCACATAGTGCTCATTATCCCAAAAGACCACAAGATAACCCTCTATGGATATCTATACCTGAACACTGCAAAATATAGATAATAAATGTAAAAATTGGCCATAAGGATCAAAACATCTAAAAATACTCAATATTGAAGACTGAATACTGATAGATCTATCTGAGAAGCCTCTAAACTATCTAAACTGTGGATTTGATGGGACATGACCCAAACTATCTCTATCTACTAAAAATAAACTAAGTCTGATATGATAATAATAAAAAAAGGATCATCCTCGACTGAAGAGGACTCAATGCTATGTCTACTACTGTTGACTAGGACTGAGCTGCTAAGGGAACTCTGGATCTTATGCCTCTGAACCTATGGTGTCTAATAAAACACCACAGTTTAAATACATCTGTACAGGAATGTACCGAGTATGAAGATGAGGTAAGGCTAAATGCAAGGGCTTATGCATGAACAATTACTTAACTAACTAATCATGAGAGTACTGAATGAGAACATATGCATGAATGCGCGAACCATAATTGAAAGAATCATGACTTAAAATACCAAAAATCGAATATTACTTTACTAACATCTAAAATCACTACTAATGCCTGAGATACTGAATACTGCATCATCTAATACTAATGACTGAGTAGTGGAGTTGAGATCATTCTTATCAAGTGAGTAATCTCAAAAACTGATGATACTAAAACTAATTAAATGAACCTACTCATATCAATCACTGAATTCTGAGCTTTCTACTCTCAACTAACTGTATCGAAGAACAAACCTCTCTAACGGATGATTCTAGAATCTACTATCAATGATAAGGAAAGATTATATCTGAGATCAAACTAATCTAACGAAAGATCTCTGAATCTAATAATAATATGCACAACTAAATTTGACACTAAGATCAAGCCTATCTAGCAGATAGTCTCTGGATCTAATAATGAAATTACTCAACTGAATCAGAGACTGAGATCAAGCCTATGTAGCGGGTGATCTTCGAATCTGATAATGAGATTACTCAAATGAATCTATGACTTAGATCAAGACTTTCTAGAGAGTGATCTTTAGATCTGATAATAAGATTACTCAACTTAATTTGAAACCGATATCACGCCAATCTAGCGGGTGATCTCTAGATTTGATAACAAGAATGATCAACTAAATCTAAGATTAAGCCTATCTAGTAGGTGATCTCTGGATGTGATAATTAGATTACTCAATAACTTTATGTGGGACCAAGCCTATCTAGCGGGTGGTCCATGAGTCAATGGAACTATCTGAGTTCCTCTCTGAGATAGATGACTGTATTTGAGATTTCTGATTTCTGAATTCTTTTCTGAAGACTAATTCTGAAACTGTAATTGTGGGAATGCACACTTAACCGACATACCCCGAATCTGAACTGGTGGGGTCCAACCTGTAACCCCAGCTAAAAGGGTGTCAATACTGTGCGATGGGTAAAGACCTCTCTGGTCAAGCCTCTCTAACGGCTGACCCTCGTAGGCAGTCAATCCTAAGGTATTATAATAGTCAAGCCTTTCTAGCAGGTGACAAGCCTTTTCTAACGGGTGAATCCAACATCCTGTGCTGGATACACAGTTCTAGAGTTCAAGGTTTCTCCTAAGGACTCTGCTTCTCTAATGGGGAGCCGCCATCCCTACACTCACTCGGTGCTAGCTACTACTCCCAACTAAAAGACTCTGAGCTAATTCTTAACTTAAAATGAACTGAATCTGATACTGATCATATTTATCGACTAATCTGGTTGAGTTAAGCTGAATTCACTTGGTTCCATATCTGATGGAACACTACTGAATCTCGTTATCTAACTAAATAATACAGAGCTTTGAATAGATTACTCGATTACTACCGAGGTCTGAACTAAACACTTGAATACAACTAGATCTGAGTTAAGTACAGAACAGAGGCTAGATTACTAGCGATACTGAGATTACGGAGATTAATGAGATTTGTTAAGTTTTGAATCTGTCTGAGAGTACAGAGTTCTATAACTCACTGAGTTCTGAGAATCGGGGCTTGATTGAGATTATCATCAAAACTAACACGGGTTCTAGACTGCAGCTAAATTATCGGGTATAAATACCCCTAGGACTTGATAACATAAAAGTAAAGCACAAACATTCTTGAATTATCAAGACCATGGGCATTCATTCACCATCACAATCACTAAATCATCCCTTCAAGTATTTAGAAATCATAAACATGTAATGGTTTTGGGAGACATGCTATTGGCTCATACTCCATTCAACAAGATTTTGCATCAAACACATAGCATGTATTAAAGTCTTAACATGTATCAAAGAGCACATAATTGGGGAATTTAGTGCTATCACATCATAATTCATTCTCTAAGGCTTTTCAACAAACACTTGGTATGCATAGGCTTGCACAAAATTGGGGATTTCTAGTCAACATTCTATAATGGGTCTAATTCCTTGATATAAGAATTTTATCAAATATTTGTGGGTCATGCTTTGCTTATTCAACAATTTCTACACTTAATTAACATGAACACATCACTTAACAAGCAACTTGAAGCGGGTTTATCATGAAAATCACATGAATATCACATACTAGGGTCAAAGCTTGAAACCTCATAAACAAAATATAACTTAGAAACTCAATATAACATGAACTACAATGTCAATTCACATGAATCATGAAAACTCATAAACATAAGATCTTTGAAATTTAGAAAAGGGGTTTTTGAGCTTCTTGGATCCAAGGACTTAAGAATCAACATTTGCATACCTTAGTTTCTTGATTCTTGAAAAGTTAACAGAGGAATCTTGATAATTTGGGTGTTTATTTAGGAACCCTAGCTCTTGTTCTTGAATATCTTTAAGAGAAAAATAGTATTTTTGGGTTAAATGAGGTCAAATCCTGTGTTAAGGAGTATATAGAGGGGTAGCAAAATGACCATTTTTGCCCTTAGAATTAAACTAAAAAATCCCAATTTTAAATGCTGACATAACGTGCCATAATCGTGCTAGCTTACTGGAAATTAGACAATTGGAAAACTGCTTGATGGCGCAACGCGGTGGAATTCACGTTTCCACCTTGGTTGCGAACTGGAAAGGCACTGCGACACGGTGGAATCATGTTGGTGCACTGAAAATTGACAACTCTGAAATTAACCCTTGGCGCGATGCGCCATAATCGTGAAGGCTCTCTGGATTTTGACGATTGCCATTTTGGCTGTCTCCACAACGCGCTAAGTGCCAGGTGGGACACTGTCTCACTAAAATGGCTCTAACTATTCGCCCGAGTATCAAATTTGGGCAAATTTGGTATCTATGGAAAGCTTATTCAATTCTCTACATGGAAAAAAAGTTGATATTAGGGAAATTATATAGGTTCAAAATACTTCTCACTTGGGAATATACTTCTCAACCTTTTAGGTCCAGATTAACACTTTACTGAACATGCTCTAAGGCTTAGACTACGAGAGAATTTTGTGAGGTCTTAAAGTCTTATTTTATGGGTTCTTTCTTAATCTTCTGGGCGTTTAAGAAGCATAATTCTGTTCTTTAATCTACTATTGAAGCTAAGTATGTGGTTGTAGCCTTTTGTTATGCTCAATTATTATGGATCAAACAACAACTGAAGGACTATAGGATTGTCTCAGACACTATCCCATTGATGTGTGATAACATAAGTGCTCTCAACATGACTAAGAATCTAGTGCAGCATAAGAGGACTATGCATATTGATGTGAGACATCAATTTCTAAGAGAAAATGTTGAGAAGGGATCTATTTGCATGAAGTTTTGCAATATTAATGATCAAATAGTAGACATATTCACTAAGGCTCTTCATATGTAATAATTTTTGAAGAACAGGCTTAGGCTGGGGTTGATCAAAATAACTTGATATACTAGATGAATTAGTTTTTCACCCTAAAAATAGTTATGAACAAGAGACGGGTATCTTTGATAAAGTATGTACTTACTAGTCTAACTTAGTACCATACCTTTAAAGGTATACACCCATGGGAAGAACTTTTGATGAGGATAGATATGACATGCAAAAAGTTGAGGATTCACTCAAGAAAGAGAGGGACCTAGTCCTATCTCTAAAGTTAGTATCGTGAATGTGCATTTTTTGTTCTGCCAGAAAAAGTCATGTCTTCTCTCTCTGTAAGTCAAAAATTTGTATTATTCTAAAAGGATAGATGAGTCACTCACAAATTGAAATTGATCACATCTTATTCTTTCAAAAATCCCTTCCTTGTGCTCATTCGTTCTCTTAAATCTTGTTGTCTCTAAATCTTCTCTTGTTAAAAAAAAAATTCTAGCCAAAAATAACCATCTTATGACAAGGATTTCAAAATGGCTGCTACTTCCTCATTCTTGTGTCTTTTAAAGGACTCTAAAGTTAACATATATAAAAATCCTCTATCAAACCTTCTTGAAAAACACCTTTCTTCTTCTACCCTTCCAAAGTTGAACTCCTTCTTCACTCAACTCTTTGATGAAGATTCATCCTTAAAGCTTTATAACCTTTCTGGTAGTATATTTATGGATGATGCTTGGATTGATGAAAATCTCATCTTGCTATCAAATTGCTTAAGAAAGAGTGTGTTTGGTCTAAAGGAACAAAATGTCAGTAAGATAACAAGAAATCCTAGAGAAAAGTCTAGAAGTTCTACTAAGAAGCAGCAGACCTCTGAAGGACTTGGTCCTAAAAAAAGGAAAATGACTGAAAATAAATCTATAACTACTTTTACTAGAAGGAAAGGGGAGGAAAAAAGTAAGCACGTGCCCAAGAAAGGTAAAAACAGGTTCTTGAGAAATCAAAAAGTACACACTAGGAGGATTTTTGACTCAAACATATTAAAACAAATAGGTATGATGGAATTATTTAAGCTTGCTAAACATCAAAAATGGCTCCATATTATGAAAGGATACATTCCTACAGTATTTGATGAGGTAGTCAGGGAATTCTATTCCACATTGGATTTTTCTGAAAGCAAAATAAAGATGACTATTGTAGTAGATGTTCCTATCAATGGTGTGAGGACTGCCTCAAAATAATAACCCTCAATTGAGTTCATGGAAAATAAATCAAAGGTTAAAGGAATCTTTGTGGCTTCATTAAATAGGTAATCACTCAAAAGCGAGTTACAATTAGTCTTTGATTTTGTTAACAAAGTGATTCTACCTAGATCATAAAAAAAGGAACATTGCTTCAGCTGCTGATTTTTATGTGATGGAGTGTCTTAGCAGTTTTGAGTTCATTAGCTTACCTTCTTCAATGATGAAGAACATGCATAAATTTATTCAGGGAAAAATGGAAAACATGACATGCCTTATGGATATTGGTTAAAAAAAGTGTTTGATCATTTTTGTATTGTCTGTTAAAATGGAACTCCTGAAACTGTAATACAACTGTTTGGTATGAAGAATCTGATCAAAACTAAATGTGTGGAAAAGAAATTAGGTAACATCTTTCAAGAGGAGCTTAGCAAAGAAATAAAAGAATTGGAAATCAACTCAGCTGCTAAGGATGCATATATTAGCAAATTGCAAATAACAATTCAGTATATTTCCAATAAGTATCCAAGTGTTTCTAAAGAGCTTAGAACTGAGACTATTGAACTAAAGAAGAGAGTTTCAACTCTAACCAATGAGGTTCTTAGCTTAAATATAGAGATAAGGCATCTAACTAAGGAATTGTTACACTGCCATGCTACTGAAAACAATAATATGACTCTACTTCTCCAAATCCTCTTCCCAAGTCCTTCACCTGTTTAAATTTTCTTGATTCCTGTGGCCTTTTCTCTGGAACATTTGAATTATGCACTGGAATGATACTTACATTTTACATATAAATGAATATTTGTTTGTGTGTTGCATCTTTCTCTTCTTTATTTTAAAGTTGTTCTTAAAGTTAGTGTTATTCTAGTGGCCATGAGTTAACTAACTTGTGCTTATTTTACTCTTGGTTTACTGTTATCACTTTTCAATGATGCCAAAGGGGGGAATACTGAATTCATATAGTAGGGCCCAGGTGTGTGTTAAATAATGATGTGTTAGGGACCAGGTACCAGGTGCATATATGTTGAATGTTGGTGATATGATGGAATATTAATAGGGGGAAGAATATGGGTGAAGAATGATGGCATATTGATAGGGTGAAGCATGGTGCATAATGATATAGGGAACATTCATCGATAGTAGTGGTAATCACTCTGAGTAAATAAGATGAATGAACATTGATGAACAAAAATCTATGGTTGGTTTTTCATCATCAAAAATGGAGAAAATTGTTATATCCTATTTTGATGATGATCATCTGACAACAAGGGACCACATCCCTGGGTCTACATAAATTCAGTACAGCTATCACTATTCTCTACAAATTTGTCTATTGGTGTAACAAAATGCGCAGGTGAGCTTGTACCTATCAGGACAGCTGGACCAATCATATTTCTACCCTAATCATTAGCTAGATATGAATAGAAAAGAATGCTCCTCAATTAACCAGTTTTTGCAATCAAATTGTTCAAAGAGATAAATCGGCAAAAACTCAAATATTGCTCAAGTCCCAATCTTTTGTGTACTGAGAGAGAGTGTGTTCTTCAGTCAAGTACCTCTATTTGAATTACTCGTGTTATAAGAGTAATGTTTTTTCTTTGTGTTATTAAGAGTTCTTAGGCAAAGTTACCTGAGTTTGATATTGGTTAGAGTTAATTAATATTGAGGTGAGTTCTTGGTAGAGTTGTCTTGGTAGGTTTGTAATAGAGTTATTATAAACTGGTGGAGCTTAGAGTTAAGTTCCCATTGAGTCTGTAATCAAGAGTTTGATTATATTTGATTGTTGAGTGCTTGTGAGGGCAAGCCATGGTTTTTTCCTCCATTGAACAAGGAGTTTTACACAGTAAATCTTTGTGTTCTTTAATTTCCAGCAATGTTTTAGTTTCCTACTGCTTTACTGTTTGATTGCCTATGTCTGGCTCTAAGGGACCTTGTCTCTCATAGTTAACACCTTGACAAACTTATAAATCCTTTGTGACTTAGTAAATATTCTAGCAATTGAATACTTGGCTAGAGCATGAAAGTGTGCTTCATACTTGGCAATAGGCATACAACCCTACTCTAATTGGCCAAACTTATCACATATCTAATATCTTAACATACATGGAATGAACCTCTAAAAAGGCCTCCTAAAATTGGGCCCAAGTCATAACAGGCGAACCCAAAGGCCTACAACTCGATTGAGATCTCCACCAAGCCTTACCTACATCCGTATATTAATAGGTAGTATAAGCAACTCTGTGAGTCTTAAGGGATCCAAGATTATGTAAATTCTCCTAGCAATGAATCAAAAAATCATTGGCATACTCGTCAATCACTCTACTAAACTTAGTATTAGCCAAACTAATAAACTTCTTCTGATAATCAAAAGACGTCATTATACCCAAATCAACTAGAGGAATAGTAAGTTTGATAGAGAATGAATACACATGCGGGGGTACCATAAATGATGGATGTACCTTTGAAGTAGGATTACTAGGTACAGAGGAGGAATATCACTCAAAGTCTGACGAATACTAGGTACACACAAGGTAACACCCTTCAAGAGATTCAAAAGGAGAAATAACAAATCATGAAGCACTTGCGATCAACAGAGCTTTGTGGAAACTGAGTAGGCATTGCACCCCCTGTCTGATACTCATCTCTAGCATACAGAACCTCAATATCAAGAGAGGCCTCCCTAACACATCCTTTGGCTGGGAAAACTCATCGTGGTCATCCTCTACCTTTGGGTCAATCACGACCTTGGCCTCATACTCTAACTAAGGCTCCCTTATCGGGTACCTGCTTAGTATCCCTTTCACCCCTAGACCTAGTCCTCACCATCTGTACATTAAGAATAGATTACAAGTTTAGAATATTGAGTACAAACTTAAAATGTTGGGCATGAACAACCTGCATGAGAAAGAATCAGATTAGAGAAGTTTTTCCTCATGTTATCTTAAAGCCTATAAAAGATAGATACGAATGAATACATAACAATCCATGAGACTATACTAGACATCCTATTCTTACACATATGAGACTAGTGAACCTAGCACTATGATACCAATTTGTCATGACTCAAAAATTGATCTCATGATGATACTTATATTGGTCAAGCCTTGATTAGTAAGTAAATCAACCTCAAAGTAAAGAAGTACACAATAACAAAGGAAATAAGACAAACGAGACTCCTAGAATAAAGTCAACTCACACATATATAATAATAACAAAAAACTGAAGTAATATCATAAACGCTCTATGACTAGCATCACAAATATAATAGCATCTAAGTACAACATCAAAAATAGGAATGCAAAGTCTATCTCTAATCCAAAATTAATACAAAGTAAAGAATATGATTAGATCTTGAGTCTGTCCTGAACAATAGAGCAAACTAGTGCCTTAAATCCGATCAACACCGGCCGAACTTAACCACACACGTAGTACTCAAACTGGGGTCTACATTGAAAGGGCACATTAGGGGTGAGTACAGTCTACTTGTACCCTATAGGTATAATAGTTCAACTGAGCAAAGCAGAAAATAGTACAAGTAAAGAAAAAACTATAAGCATGCAACCTATAAGTAAAAAAATCCCAAAAGTTAGATAAAACCTTCTCAACTAATAGTTATAATACATACGAACATCAAAAGGGATGGAAATAGAAGAAACAATTTATAGAACCTAATTATACATTAAGTAATGCGTAAAATCAACACATGATATGCAAATTCGATGCAATGCAATAATGATAAAGTGAATAGTTGAAAATCATGGCATGACTTTTTGTATGCACCTATCGAGCCTCAATACTCCAAAATAGGACACATAGGGGGTTCTCAACCCATATACTATCTCAAAATTTTCTACCAATCTCAATCTTAGGTCTTAATCTACTGACCGGCACAACCCTCAGTCTAGGTATTTTAAAAGTGTCTCACATTCATTTAAAAATCAGTGTTTCTCAATAACATTGATAGCTCATGAATATATATGTATGAAATAAGGATAATATGCTCACAATTAAATCAATATGAAGATCTCCAATCCATTCAATACCTATATAAGTAAGCTAAGAAATTTACTCAATACGTCAATAATTCATGATATGAGTTCTAGTTTTGCACCATTGGATTAAATATACATGTAAGACATTACTAATGTCATATCAACCCAAAACTCGAGCATTTCTATCATGATAAAGGCAAAAAATGCTCAAAAAGGCTTATACTATCAATTCAAGCCCCCATTCGAGCATTACATTTAAAATAAAGGCATTCAAATTCACAAATAGGGCCAATGATATCAAATAAAGTCCCCACAAGGGAAACATGCAATAAATAATTTCACAAGTTAAAAATAATAGAATATAAGACCCCACTCAAGCATCAAGCAACATATAATAGCTAAAAAAGCATTAGTTATAGTTACTTTCCCCAATCCATAAATTGTTTAACTTATTCATTAACTACCCAGCCCAGTCTGAAGAAAGTTAAGTAATAACCTACATCAAAATATTGAAATACAAGCCTAAAGACCTTCAACACGGAGATTTTTCCTTTTGAATAGCCTCAAAATGAACTAAAATATTCAAATATCGCATCTACGCATTAAAAGGAAGCTAATGATACCCATTATCCAAAAATAGACTCAAAACATGAGATGAAAAGCAAAGGCGGATTGAAATTTTATTTTAGAAATATGTTCTTCAAGGTCATAATAGTAGTTGAAAACCCATGAAAAATGAGTTAAAAACAAGTTCCAAATCAATGAAAAAGTATTTTTAAGATTTACTAGCAAATCTCATTTCGAAACCAAGATTAAAGAGTGTTTTGATGATATAATTCAATGGGAAGTAATGAAAATAAGATTTTGGAGCTTACCCAAGATGAAATAGTGATGAAAACCCTTAAAATCGCCCAAATAAAAGCTCAAGATCTAAAAATGGTCAAGGACTGCAAAAAGGAGTATATATATATAACGATGGTTGCTTTAGCAGCTAGAGACTGTTAAACGGTACTAGGACGCTAAAGCGACTACCGCTTAAGTGGATGCACCAAATATTGGCCCACCAACAACTTTTCTATATCTATAAAGTTGTCGATCGACCCCTCAGGATTCATTGAGAATTCCAAGAATGCGAATAAACTATGATACTAGTCTAAATTTGAAGTTTCAGACTCAATGGAGATGATATATTTTGAAATAAGATCGGTTTCATCAAATTAACCCCTAGGACCCCTTTAAGACAAATTTCACTAGTTTTTCAAATGACTGGTTGAAGTGCAAATAAAAGATCTTAAGCCCAAAATAACCCAGCTACTAACACAAATTTGACATTACGGATCTAATGTAATTGTCCAAATCACCATCCGACACTCCGAACATTAAATATTTATCGAAGTCAACCATAGGACTTTCAAAGCCCCTAAAAACCTTAAACTCTCCCAAAACCTCCCAAAGGCATTGTAAATTGTGCCAACCATTCCCACATCCCAAAATCAACATGTAGAAACTATGAGGAATGGTAAAATGGTTAAATCACATAAAAAGGAAAATTTCATAGATTAACTCATTACAATGAGTGTACGTGGAGATTCAAGACTGAAACATAAGCATGGTTAAAAGGCATAATACATGGACAAGGGGTCGTTCTAGGCTAAAATATGAGGAATATACAAAATAATAATGTACCACTAAACCATGCATCATAACTTTTTTCTAAAACTCATTATCACTTGAAATATCAAGACTTGCCTTGGGTCAATACCACTTCATCCTCCCCACCCACCCACCCACCCAAGATCAAAGACAAATATCCTTCGTCTGAAAACCTATTCTCTAAATAGAATTATATGCCCAACACTCAGCAAGATGGGGTATCACTGTGCACATGAACAATAAACTTGACCTAATAAAGTATTATTGGAAAAATACTAACTTCTAGCTTTAAGATTCTCTCCAAGGGTACTACTCTATACTTCATTTATCCTCTGACATCATCATCATATAACTTATATTTTTATTAGTATACATATCCATTACCTCTAAAATATAACAATCTGACCTCATCTTCATAATCTACTAGCATCTCAACTCTAATCTCATATCTATCTAGCTCAAAGAAATTTAAGACTATATTAAGAGGTTCAACCTTGCCTATCCAAAATATTCCCCTCAATTCAAATTTAAAAACACCATAGTATATTTACCTAGCCTTTTTTATAAGAAACAACTCAATAACATTTACTAGGAACACATAACACTTATAAACTTAAACCTCATCTAACAAGATACTAATTGGGGAACAACTTATTCATATAAACTTAAGACTCTTATTCATCTAATGACTTAGCCACAAGTCACTGCTTCAACACTAGTCCTCATGTATATATCATAATTACACATTATTGTGTTTCATTAGTTATTAACCTAAGCTCTTGCACTTATAATATCAAGCCTACTAAATCCATTTTCCACAAATCTTGTATTACTATCCTCGAGTTACCAATATTTTCACCATAGTCAATATTTAAAGTTCAAATGTAATGCCTAGTACCAATCATGGACTGCCAAAGAAACACCTCACATACTATACTAGTCCACCAAAATTTTAACAAATTAATCAAACTTAAAATCATATTCCACTTAATTACGGCTTACAAGCACATTCTTCTTAACGACATTACTACTACACGTTAGTATTTGCAACACTTCAGCTCATATACTAAACTAGCTTACAACTTCTAGTAAAAACAAGAAACACATGGTCTACCAAAATATCATGATAAGAATAGTCAAACTTAATCCTACAACCAATATAATTACATCTCATTGACATATTCTTTTTTTTGCATAACATCTACTTACCCATACACATTTCAACTAAAGTCATAGTTCTATAAGCAACGAGGAGTTTCTTCTAAAACCATAAATTAAAACTTACATAAGTAGATTCTTAACCATTTTATCCTTCCATTCATAACCTACACTTGTTCTTTACTACCGTAATAATAAGACATCACGAGCTCCTTCCTTATTCTAACTAGATTAAAAAACATCTTAATTAACAACACTTTTTCTGTCTGATACCATAAAATTTGTTGATCTTCCTACACATTAACAAACACTAAAATGTTTACCACCTCCATCACTCACTTAACGGGAAGAACACTCTAGCTATATTTTTTGATCAACCACTATCTTCACTCCTAGTGTCACGACCCAAAAACCAAGGGTCATGATGGAACCTATCATGGAAAACCTTGACAAGTAAGCCTATTACCTAAACTGATATGAAATGTGAAAAACAACATCGAAACCTAAGGCAAGAATCCTAGAACAAATTCAAACCAGACATATCCAATAAATAACAGAGAATACATAACCAAAGATACCATAAAAATATCCCAAAACCTAGTGTCAATGTGTAAGAACCAGCTAGATATATCTCGAATGTCAAAAATATATAATTGATCATCTAAAAGGATTATAATCTTTCTCTGAATACCAAAATAATACATAATCTAAATAAAAGGAGGTAGTAAACCAACTCTGCAAGCATAGATCTATCGCTACCTCAAAAGTACTCTAAATGCTACTCAAATCAGCTATTGTATGGTGCATTTGTACCTGGATCTACACCAAAAGGGCACAGTTGGGGTGAGTACAGTCCACTAATACTCAATAGGTATCATAGGTTGACTGAGCAAAGTAGAAAATAAAGCATATAAAATACACACTATGGACATGTCACTTATAATTAGAAAATATCCCAAACAATAGTCCAAACCGCCTCCACTAATAATTTACATATATACAAAAATACAAGTACAAGAATGAAACCCAAATAGATACATATCACATCAAAAATAAAAATACAACAAAGAATGTACATAGTGTATGTGATACAATGAAGATGATGATAATAATGATAAAGATGTGATGCATAAGGTTGTCGCACAACCTCCATATATACCTACCGAGATATGATCGCAAGGTAGGACCCATGGGGTTTTGTCAACCTATATATATTTAATATCCAATATCACAACTCCTCTCCAACACATGCATCGACAGAGGGTTTTTAAAGATGTTATATTTTCTATAAGAAAAAACCAATATTTTTAGTATTTCTACAGTGGTACCAATGTTTCATGACTGTATATGATATGAAGATATAATGCTCATAACCAATTAGAATGAAAATTTCCAATTCCAACGAATAGACTAATCCATATGAGACAAAATCTATTCAACATGACAACAATCCATGATCCAATATAATCCATATGCCAATAGAGTAAAATATATACAACAATGTGCCATTGATAACACATAAATTCCATTTTAGGATTCACTAGATAATACACAACCAAATATACATACACAAGGACAACAATATCATATAAGACTCCACATGGTCACACATAGCAAATAATGTCTCAAAATCACCAAATAACAATAACAAAGGCCTCCACACGAGCACAACCCAATAATAAAGCCATTTCAATGCTTAGTTCCAACACCCATAATATTATTTTCTACCAATATTAACTATTTAGCCTAGACTGAAGAAAGTTAAGCCATAAACTAGCTCAAATACCAAAAATCAATCCAAAAATCCTTCAACACGGAGATTTCTCCTCACAAACGGACTCAAAATCAACATGAAAGTACAAATGTAGAATATACGCGTTAAAAGGAAGATAGTGATACCTATACTGGCCATTTCTAAGTCATGGTCAAAATTGACCGTGGAAATGGGTTTTGAAAAAAAAAGGTACAATGGGAACTTTCATTCAAAATATATTTCCCATGATTCAAGGAAGCCATAGAAGAAAACCCAGTTGAAAATAGGTTGAAATTAGGGTTTAGGTCAAAAATTACTAATTTAGGCCTTCCAGACCAAAATTCCCAAATTCCACTTTTTGAATTCAAATTTTAAAAAGATTTAAATAACAAGAATTGAAGAAAATAGTTTGAATAGGGATTTGGAGCTTACCCAAGCTTCAAAATTGAAGAGATCTCCCAAAATAGCGAAACCCAAGCTCTCAGTGTCAAAAATGGTAAAAATCATGAAAAAGGGGTATATAACTTACCCAGGAATCACTTAAGCAATCACTATGCTACTTAAGAGGACATCGCTTAAGCAAAAAAGTGCCGCTTAAGTGACACCCACCAAGGTTGCCCAGGTCGCTTAAGCAGACGAAGGGTCACTTAAGCGACACTCGCTTAAGCGGAACCAATGCCACTTAAGAGAAACTCACTGGTGCAAGCTAGGTCACTTAAGCGACCGACAGGCTACTTAAGCAGATACAATAGCTGAGTGGTGCATCAACAGAATTCTAAGTCTCTGTACGGCCCTTAGGATTCATTCAAAATCCTAAAAGTGCAAATGAACTATGTTACCCTATAAAATTCAATGCTCCAGACTCAATGGTGATATCAGATTTTCAAAAAATGTCATTTTCACAAAGTTGACACCTGAAACCCAATTTCACAAATTTTTTAACTTAGTGTCGAAATGAGAAATAAAAGCCATAAAACCACGCCAACCATGTTACCAACCTAAAATTGACGTTTCGTATCTGCTGCCATAGTTTGTATTGTCATCCAATGCACAGAACAACAAATGTTGACCAAAGTCAACTATAAAGTATTTATAACCACCAAAAACCACAAGCTCGCACAAACCACACTAAAATGCATTAGGAATCATGCGAATCATCCCTATACCCCAGGAAATACCACAAAGCAACCACAGGGAGGGGTAAAATGATCAAATCACACAAAAATAAATAATTCACAAAAATCACCAAAAATCAAGTTATTACATCATCCACTACTAAGAATCTACTTCTTCATCAAACTAAAGGTATTGGAAATACCTAAATTAGTGAAAAGCTGAGGATAACTACTATGCATATTAGACTCGACCTTTTGGGTAGCCTCATCTACTGGTCAGTGTCTCCACTAGATCTTAACCACTGGAATATCTCTAGAATCCAACTGTTAACATCCCTGGCTAGAATAGAGATGGGCTCCTCAATAAAAAACAACCTCTTATCTAACTGGAACGAATCCCAATGAGTGATACAAGACTCATTTAGAATGTAATTTTGAAGCATGGACAGTTGATAAACATAGAGTCAGTTCTAACTCATAAGCCACATCCCTTATAGTAAGAAAAATCTCAAAAAATCCAATATTCTTGGGGCTAAACTTGCCCCTCTTCCCTAACCTCATCATACCCTTCATGCACAACACACGAAGAAAGACTTGATCACCCACACTAAATCTTAAAGGACGAAGGATACATTCCACATAGCATTTCTGCCTACTGTAATCCACTCAAAGTCTGTCTTGAATGACCCAAACTCTATATAAAGACTCATGAAACAAGTTCGTACCTCAAGGTCTAACCTCAGAAATCTCAGACCAACTAACTAAAGAGGGACAATACCTACCATACAAAGCCTAAAATGGGTTATCTCACTACTGAAATAGTAGTTATTATCATACGCAAACTCTGTCAAAGCTAGATACTGCTCTCACTAACCATTAAAGTCCATGACACAAGTTCGGAGCATATTCTTTAAAATATGAATATTAAAATATGACCGACTATAGGTCTAGGGTGAAAAGTTGTACAAAGATCAGCTTGTGTACCTAGATCCTCCTAAAAAGTTTTCCAAAATTAAGATGCAAATATTGAACCTCTATTTCAGATGATAGGCATTGGCACACCATGAAGACGAACTATCTCAAGAATGTAGATATGAGCGAACCTCTAATCACAAAAAGAATCCTAAACCAGAATAAAATGAGCAGATTTGGTCAGTTGATCCATGACGACCAAAATACTACCAAAACCATGAGAAGTACGAAGTAATCAAGTCATAAAGTCCATAGTGACCTATTCCCATTTCCACTCGGGAATGGGTAACCTCTGACCAAGAGGTCTTAAATGCTCGGCATTCACCTATTGGCAACACAAGCAACGATCTACAAAGTTTGCTACATCCTTCCTTATACCACTCCACTAGTAGTGTTGTTTCAAATCATAATACATTTTAGCTACTCCCAAATGGATAGAATACTTGGAATCATGGGCCTCTTCCAAAATTAAGCTAATTGAATTACCCACTCTTGGCGTACATACTCTGCCCTCAATCCTCAAAATGTATTTTGGATGAAGCTAGGAATCCTTAGCCTCTCCACTCAACACCTTATCCTGAATACTCTCAACCTAACATCATCAGACTGATGATCCGAATTTGCTCCATCAAGGAAGACCTATACTCCACAAATTCCAAAACATATCCAGGTATAAAAAAAATCATGCCTAGTTATTTGGTTAGCCAAAGACTGAACCTCTAGGGCCAAAGGTCACTCTTAGGTCAAAAGATATGTCAAGCTACCTATGCTAGTCGACTTCTGATGTAAGGAATCCGCAATCATATTAGACATGCCCAGATAATAGAAAATACTTAGTTCATAATCCATAAGAAACTAAAACAAACAATGTTGCCTCATATAAAGATATTATCGAGTGAAGAAATACTAAAGGCAATGATGATCTAAGAAAATTTCAATGGACTCCATATAAGTAGTGCCTCCATAACTTCAAAGAAAAACCAATTGCGCATAACTCCAAATCATGGGTGGGGTAATTTCTCTCTAGGGGATTTAACTGACGAGAAGAATACGCAATAACCTTTCCCTGTTGTATTAACACAACACCTAACCCAATACCATAAGCATCATAGAAGATAATAAATCCCATGCCCTTCTTGGGAAAAGCCAAGATAGAAGTTGATGTCAACAAATCCTTAAGTTTTTTAAAGCTTACCTCACAAGCATCAAACCACTAAAAGAAAATCTCTATTTGAGTTAATTTGGTCAACGGAGCCACAATAGATGAAAAACCCTCAATAAAGCACCGATAGTAGCATGCTAAACCAATAAAACTTTGAATCTCGATAGGATAAATAAGCCTATCCCAATCATGAATTGATACAATCTTGGTCGGATCGACTATAATACCATTCTTGGTCACCACATGACCCAAGAAAGAAACAGACTCCAACAAAAACTTACACTTGAAGAACTTAGAATACAACTTCTCATCCGTCAATCTCTGAAGCACAATCAGCAAATATTTCTTATAATCGACCTCACTCTTGGAATAAACGAAGATATCATATATAAATACAATAATAAAGGACTCAAGATATAATTGAAATACCCATTTTATCAACTCTATAAATGCAGTTGGGCATTGGTCAACCCAAAGGACATAACCAAGAACTCATAATGACTATACCGAGTCTAAAAAGCGGTCTGCAAAATATCTAAGGCTCTAATCCTTAACTAGTGATACCCATACCTCAAATAAATCTTTGAATACACCAAAGCACCCTAAAGCTGATTGAATAAATCATCAATACATATACCCATCGACCTATTCTTTTTCTTCACAAACAAGATAGGCGCACCCCAAGGTTATACACTAGATTGGATAAATCTCTTATCCAACAACTCCTGCAATTAATCCTTCAATTCTTTTAACTCTTTTGGGGATATCCTATAAGAAGGAATATAAATATGCTTGGTTCCCAGCTCAACATCAATAAAAAAGTCAATATCACAATTTGTAGGCATGCTAGAAAAATCCATAGGGAACATGATACAATATCAAGTCCACAATGCAAGAATCCAGCAAGAACAACAAGATTAACAAACTAATACCAAAAATAGCAAATTGAACAACAAGTGCTAGTGAATCAAAACAGGCCACATACGACGTCATTAGGCTTTAAGAATCACATTTTTAGAACAAGATAATGAAGTTTTCAATAAGAACCAGCAAGTCAACAAGGTGCCAGTGAATCGAAAGAGCCCCACATGGCTTTACTAGACCTCAAGATTACAAAACACAATCTTAACAAGATTACAAGAAGACAGTAACTTGACATGTAATATTCAAGACTCTAAGAACCCTAACAATAAGAGAGGACCCTAAGACTAAAGAATATTAACACCAAGTTCTTACTTGGACCAAGAGGAACTCTATGACCTCAAGATCCTTGTTTCTAGTCAAGATACAACACAAGTATTACTCTACTTATAAGTTTTTAGATTTGCGGCTTTTCCAATGGAAGAGTGAGAAGTTCCTCAATATTACAAGTGTTTATGTCCCAAAATATTATAAAAGAACTAGCTGCCAAATAACCCTAATATTGTCTATTTATATTACAACATAAATAAAGGAGAAAATAACCAAATTTTCCTTTCCATGGGGTGGCCTTGGAGTGTAAGTTTATTACACTTCAAGGCCCCTCTTCACACTTAAAAACATTTAGACCATTAGGTGGATCAATCACAAACGACCATTTTCATGAATAAGGGTTAGAGTTTTTGTAACTCCCGAGCTTAGCTACGTGTGAATGGTTGTGAACTTGTAGGACAATTTGCTACACCCGTATCATCCTCTCTATCTTGAGAGGAATTTGACCTCGAATTTGGCATTTGGTCATTTTCAACTATATCCATGAGAGAAAGATCACACACATTGAAAGTGTTGTGCATTTGATATTCCGGTGGAAGGTTAATCTTGTAGGCGTTGTCATTGATTTTCTCAAGTACTTGGAATGGACCATCACCCCTCAGATCAATTTGGAATTTTTTTTTAGATGGAAACTAATCCTTTCAAAGATGCACCCACACCCAATCTCCCAATTCAAGAATATGTTTTTTTCTCCCCTTGTTGGCCCTCTTTGTAATTTCTTGGTTTTATTTCTCAACTCGAAGCCATACCTTCTTATGTAAATTCTTCATAGAATCTGCCCACTTGCTTCCATCTAAGCTAATCATGATATCACTTGGCAAAGGCGTTAAATCCAAAGGGGTAAGGGGGTTGAGGTCGTATACACACTCAAAGGGAGTCATTCCCATACTTGAGTGTATGACACGGTTATAGGCAAACTCAATCAATGGTAAGTGCTCCTCCCAAGAAGTCATTTTACCCTTAACCATGGAACGTAGCATAGCACCCAAAGTCCTATTTACTACTTCCATTTGCCAATTGATTTATGGGTGGCAATACGTACAGAACAACAACTTGGTACCAAGCCTACCCCACATAGACTTCTAAAAATGACTTAGGAACTTAGTGTCCCTATCACTCAAAATGGTCCTCAAAATTCCATGCAATTTGACAACATTATCAACAAATAAAGAGGCCACGCTAGGTGCGTCATCACATTTAAAGCGAGGAATAAAGTGTGCCATCTTAGAAAATCGATCGACTACAACAAAGATACTATCCCAGCCTTCTCTAGTCCTTGGCATCCCCAACACGAAATCCATAGATATATCAAGCCAAGGATGTAGAGGGGTGGGCAGCGGGATGTACAACCCATGAGGTAGTAGCCGAGATTTGGCTCCTTTCCATTCTACACATTGGCCACAAATCTTAACCACATCCTTGTGCATTCTTGGCCAATAGAATTGATCCTCCAATAGAGGGTCTTTTCGACCCCAAAATGACCCATTAGACCACTATCATGTTCTTCCCTCACCAAAAACTGTCTCCAAAAGCTAGAGGGTACACACAATCATCTACCTTTAAATAAGTAACCATCAAACTTGGCATAGGGATTTGAACCCCTTGCCGAATCCCACTTGTCTCTACCCAATTCTTCGTATTCCCCAAAGATAGGAGCAAAGTGAGGGTCCTAAGGATACAATCCTCTTAAGCTCTTGAAACTCATTAATTTTGATGACAAAGTGGACACAAGAACATGTTTTCTAGACAAAGCATCAGCTGCTACATTGTCCTTACCCTTGTTGTATTGGATAACATAAGTGAAGGTCTAAAGAAACTCAATCTATTTGGCATGTCATTTGTTAAGCTTGTCTTGTGCCCAAAGATGCTTTGAGGATTCATGGTCCGTTCGGATCACGAACTCCTTAGTCCATAAGTAGCGTTGCCAAGTGGCCAAGGCTCTAATCAAGGAATACAACTCTAAATCATGCGTGGAGTAGTTTAGAGTTTCTCCTTAGAGATTTTCGCTAAAGTAAGCAATAGGTTTTAAATCTTGCATCAAAACAGCCCCTATGCCTACTTTATTTATATCGCACTCGACTTCGAATGTCTTATCAAAGTTGGGCAATTATAACAAAGGCACGGAGATGAGCATAGCTTTTAAAGCTTCAAAATACATAGCTTGCTCGTCACCCCACTTGAGGGGTTGATCTTTCCAAATGACCTTGGTCAGGGGGCGGCTATGGTGCTAAATCTTTTGACAAACCTTCTATAAAAACTATCCAACCCATGGAAGCTTCTTACTTCTCAAATGGTTTGTGGGATTGGCCAATTTTCGATAGCATTTATCTTGGATTCATTGACTTCGACCCCTCTTAAACTAACAACAAAATCCAAGAAAACAACTTCATTAACACTAAAGGAGCATTTTTCCAGATTTTTGTACAGTTTTTCCTTTCTAAGGACATCAAACACACATTGTAAATGCATCATATGCTTGTCTAAAGACTTCCTATAAACCAAGACATCATCAAAATAGACAACAACAAACTTTCCAATAAATGGCTTCATCACATGATTCATTAGCCTCATAAAAGTACTTGGAGTATTTGTTAGTCCGAATCGCATAACCATCCATTCATAAAGACCAAACTTGGTTTTGAAGGCAGTTTTCCATTCATCACCGAGTTACATCCTTATTTGGTGATAGTCACTCCTTAAATTAATCTTGGAAAATAAACATGGACCATTTAATTCATTAAACATATCATCTAACCTAGGGATAGGGTGATGATATTTTATCGTAATCTTGTTGATGGCTCGGCAATCCACACACTTACGCCATGTTCCTTCTTTCTTAGGCACTAGTAGCACAAAAACCACACACAGACTCATGCTCTCTTTGATATACCCTTTGTTGAGAAGTTTCTCAACTTGGCGTTACAACTCCTTAGTGTCTGTAGGGTTGTTTCTATAAGCCGGCTTGTTTGGCAATTGTAAGCCCGACACAAAATCAATTTGGTGCTAAATTCCCCAAAGTAGGGGCAATCCTTGTGGAAATTCTTCAGGAAATACATCTTCATAATCCTGTAACACACAAGAAATCAAGGGAGAAATGGAAGAATTAGTGTGGTTAGTGTTAAACAATAAGCCAAAAGTAACATAGCCGTGTCTTCATCATGATCCACGAAGAGTTCCTTATTTCTAACCAACATCACCATGTTTTAATTCCCGTTTGAATTGAGGTAGCCTCGGATACCCCTACTGCCCCACTTACGGTTTCCCCTCTTTTTTCTTCCTTTTCAGATTTTTTCCCTTTTTCTTCAATTCTCTCATCTTTTGATGCCACTCATTTACTTGGGAAGGCAAAAGAGGATGAAGTGTGACCTTTCGGCCATCCTTCTCAAGTGTATATCAATTGGACCACCCATCGTGTTTGGAAGACCTATCATATTACCAAGGTCTACCTAACAACAAGTGACACGCTTTCATTGGTATCACGTCACATAGTACTTCATCTTGGTAGTTTCCCACCTTAAATCATATCACACATTGCCTTGTGACCTTTAATTCACCACATTCATTCAACCATTGCACCTTGTAAGTATTAGTGTACAGTGTAGTTGGCAACTTCAAAAATTTTACCATAGCAACACTAACAATATTTGCACAACTACCACTATAGATCACCAAAGTGCACACACTCCCCTTTACTAGACATTTAGTATGGAATAGATTTTCCCTTTGACTTAGGTCATCTATTGCCTTACTAATTATGTCGCACCTAACTACAAAGTTTGGAACAACACACTCCCCTTCTTATGGATAAACAGCTTCACCAACATCATCATCATTATTATGTGGTCCATTCTCGGGTTCCTCTCCATCTTGAGGCTCATTCTCATCCTTCTCCTTTTTAATACCCACCTCTTTACCAAGGTAATACAATCTCCTTTCCCGTAGAATCACGTTGCGTTGGTTTGGACATTCATTGGCTTTATGTTCCAAACCTTGGCACTTGAAACATTGGAATCCCTTTGGGTTAGGATACTTATGAACGTCTTGCTTTGTAGGAATTTTGTGCACTGTTTTAGGCTCAGGCAGCCTTGTAATGGCGGTTTGGTCCTTTTTTTTGGGCCAACTCAAAGAGGATTGACCCATCTCCTTGCTTCTAGGCCAACCCGAGGTGGATTGTCCCCTTTCCTTGAATGACGACCTTTTTTTAAGTTCCCTTTCAATCTCAATAGCCGCTTGAAAAATACCTTCAACGGTATCAAACTTGTGAAGTGTTAAATGAGTGGAGATCTCTTTGTTCAACCCACACTTGAACCAAATAATGTCATGACTAATTTGTTCCCTACGATGATCAAGCTTCAACATAAGTTGTTGAAACTCATCATAATACGCCATCACATTTTTGTTACCTTGACGCAAGTTGTACAATCTAGAAAGCAACTCATGGAGATAACTCTCCGGAAGGTACCATTGTCTCATCAAGTGCCTCAATCGAAACCAAGGTGGTGGCTGCCCATCAACTAATTTATTACCAAACCGCTTGACGTACTCCCACCAAGTGTTAGCATAACCCTCAAAATGAGCTATTGCATAACAACTTTTCTTTCTTTCAGAGATATCATTAACGTGGAAAACTTTGTCACAAGCCGATTCCCAAGCTAAGTAGACCTCGGGGTCACTTTCATATTTAAATATTGGTAAGCTCAACTTGATGGCGTTGATGCCTACATCTCTCTCTTATTGTTGGTTTCCTCTTTCTCTATACCCTCAATATCTCCTTTGATCTCTACGACCCTCTCTCATCTTTTCCTCCATTATGTAAGCATCCTCAAAGGCTCCATATCCTTTATATCCCTCTCTACCATATTTCTCGAAGTGGGCTGGACAATTTTGGACATTTTGAACTTGATTTGGAGGAATTGGATTTTGTGGAGGTGGTGGTCTTTGGTTTAACAGAGCTTGGAAGGGAGAGTTCGGATTTAGCAGAGGTACTTGACGTCCAAGTCCCTCTTGTGGAACTTGAGGATTTTGGAAATGTATTGGTCTAGTGGGGTCATGGTTTGGAGGGAAAAGAGTGGTTTGGCTTGCGGCATTTAGTGGAGCTTCGGGTGGATTTAGCATTTGGTGCACTATTTCAGGAGTGATGGTTGCGGATGAAGTTCTATCATGCCCACTTGAATACACATCTAGAGGATTAGAAGGGCGAGAGTTCCTTTTTCTCGCCACTTCTTTAATCTCCCACTAATAGCTGACATATCTCCCTTTATTATTGTCAAATCCCATCTCACAGCTCCAACTTCCGTATTCAACCTTTCAAGTGTTCGAGTAATGGCCTCAAGAGTGGCCCTCATAGAGTCAAGAGCATTAGTATCCATATTTTGGGACGTAGTCCCCTCCATTGTCAAGGTATTACCTACAAAATCAGAAAACAAGTTAGTGAAAGAAAATCCTCTCCTCACTTACACTCTTTGGATCACCTCACACTTTAGTTTCACAAGTGTTGTAGATTGGCTAGTAACCCGTGAATCCTTACGGTATGAGTAAGCTCTTATTCGGAGTGGATTATTTTTTGAAGACTCAAATAATTCTCATCGTACTAGAACCAAGAAGTAGCAACATATTTAAAAGATAAAAGCACCCAAGTAACCGTTGACACGAACAAACAGATTCAAAGGACTAATTGACAACCTAGTAGGAATGTACTAATTTGTGAATTTGTTCTAGAACCAAGTAAGGAAACCAAGAATCAACAATAGAAACTAGAAAATATCCAAATTTGAGCTTATTAGTGATATGGCAGTAGCAATGGTGATGTGGCAGCATGTAATTGGTCTTGGTCCCACACAACAATTTTTTTGTCACAAATCTGGAATTTCAATATTCACACGACTTGTAATGGATGACAATTGGTTTCGGAGGGAAAGTAAAAGTCTTGTACTCTTTTTAACTTTTCAAACTAAAAAAGGTGAGATTTAACTATACTAATCCCACAAAACAAGGTCCCTTGATTTAAGGAAAAGTGGTTGTCAAGTGTAGGAAGTGATGTGTGCAAATCTTCTCACCAACAACTTTATAACTTTTGTCTTACAACCTTTTGGATCTATTTTACACCTTTGTTGTCTTAAGTTGTAAGAATAGATGAAGAACAAGATGAACACCACAACAACCTTCAAGAACACAATATCAAATTCTTCAAGAACACAACACAAAACCACCAATTGTCATCAACAAGGTACAACCTACGGCCCACTTCAAGTTGCCACAACAATAGTCAATATTACAAGCTCAACTTTAGATCTAGACACTTTTAGTATTGGTGAGAAAGAAACCAACACTAGAAACACACTAAAAAAGTAAAATAACACCTAGATCTAAGCACACAAACACTAATCTTGGACAAGACAACAAGATGAACAGATTTCTCTTTTTGTTTTTCTGGAATTTTCAGATTTCAACAAAAAAAAAAAAAATTTGAATTTTCATCCAATAGAGCCCAAGATTGGTAGTGTAGGAACACAACCAGCCTTGCTTTGATACAAAATGATACAATATCAAATCCACAATGCAATAATCCAGTAAGAACAACTAGATGAACAAACTAATACCAAAAACAACAAGTTGAACAACAAGTGCTAGTGAATCCAAATAGGCCCATACGGCTTCACTAGGCTTTAAGAATCACGTTTTTAGAACAACATGATGAAGTTTTCAACAAAAACCAGCCAGTCAACAAGGTGCTAGTGAATCAAAAGAGCCCCATATCGCTTCACTAGACTTTAAGATTACAAAACACAATCTTAACAAGATTACAAGAAGATAGTAACTTGACATGTAATATTCAAGAGTCTAAGAACCCTTACAACAAGAGAGGACCCTAAGACTAAAGAATATTAACACCACGTTCTTACTTGGACCAAGAGGAACTCTATGACCTCAAGATCCTTGTTTCTAGCCAAGATACAACACAAGTATTACTCTACTTATAAGTTTTCAGATTTGCGGCTTCTCCAATGGAAGAGTGAGAAGTTCCTCAATATTACAAGTGTTTATGTCCCAAAATATTATAAAAGAACTAGCTGCCAAATAACCCTAATATTGTCTATTTATATTACAGCATAAATAAAGAAGAAAATGACCAAATTTTCCTTTGCATGGGGTGGCCTTGGAGTTAAGTTTATTACACTTCAAGGCCCCTCTTCACACTTAAAAACATTTAGACCATTAGGTGGATCAATCACAAACGGCCATTTTCATGAATAAGGGTTGGAGTTTTTGTAACTCCCGAGCTTAGCTACGTGTGAATGGTTATGAACTTATTGGACAACTTGCTACACCTGTATCATCCTCTCTATCTTGAGAGGAATTTGACCTCAAATTTTGCATTTGGTCATTTTCAACTATATCCATGAGAGAAAGATCACACACATTGAAAGTGTTGTGCACTTGATATTCCGGTGGAAGGTCAATCTTGTAGGCGCTATCATTGATTTTCTCAAGTACTTGGAATGGACCATCACCCCTCAGATCAATTTGGAATTTTTTTTTAGATGGAAACTAATCCTTTCAAAGATGCACCCACACCCAATCTCCCAATTTAAGAATATGTTTTTTTCTCCCCTTGTTGGCCCTCTTTGTAATTTCTTGGTTTTATTTCTCAACTCGAAGCCATACCTTCTTATGTAAATTCTTCATAGAATCTGCCCACTTGCTTCCATCTAAGCTAATCATGATATCACTTGGCAAAGGCATTAAATCCAAAGGGGTAAGGGGGTTGAGGTCGTATACACACTCAAAGGGAGTCATTCCCATACTTGAGTGTATGATACAGTTATAGGCAAACTCAATCAATGGTAAGTGCTCCTCCCAAGAAGTCATTTTACCCTTAACACGAGTATCATGAATCTGAGTCAAATAATACAAACACCTTTTCTTGATCAAGAGATGATCCTAAAGGAAATATATAACTCTCTTGGGATCTAAATGAAGCTCACCCTTCCAAGCTATCCTCGGCACACCCGACAAACCTAAGGTCATGGTCTTATCTTAACATTCTAGGACAGCATGATAAGGAGCTAACCAATCCCTATACAAGATGACATCCAAATTTATTATATCTAGGATAATCAAATCTACCCAAGTCTTACACCTAGCATAAGTCATAACACAAGATCAGTGCACCTGATCCACCACTAAAATATTTTCTATTGAGGTAGATACAAGTATAGGCTTCGCAAGAGGCTTACTAGAAGAATCAAAATCCAAAGAAAAATATGCAAATGCATATGAGCAATTCCCATTGATACTAAATTGAAATAATACCCCTAACACTACCATCTAGGTTGTAGTAAGCAAAAGCAAAACATCCAACCCCTTTATAAACTTCTTAATCTTCTCAAACTCGATGGCAATACTAGCATTAGAATATTTAGAAAAGGCATAAAAGTATTCCTCATACTTTGCAACATCCATGGATCCATGCTTCAAGTGATCAAACTCATCTCTCAACCAATCCCCTAGACTAAAAGGCACTAACCTATCCAAAAATACTTCGGTGAGCTGATCCGAAGTCATCTCCGATGAACCAAGAGATCTACAACTAACAAGCGACCACCACCAATCCTTGGAGGTATCTCTCAACTAATAAGTAGTGTAACCAACCCTATGCGACTCAAATGATCCAAGATTATGCAACTTCTCATGATAATAAATCAAGAATTAATAGGCATCCTCGCCTACAATACTACTAAACCTAGGTGGACCTAAACGAGTGAATCTCCCAAACCTCTTCCGATCCTCAAGAGATATAAATCTACTAACAATAATAGAGGCATAGCAAATCTTGATGGATGAGATCCCACCTAAGGGGGCAACATAGATTAAGGCTAGACTCTTAATCTCAAATACCATACTTAGATGTTGGCATAGAAGAAGGAACAACACTCAAAGTTTGTAGAGTACCATAAGTAGATATCGATACTACTAAAGGATCTACGCTCTAAACTAAAAGAACACCATAGGAAAAATCTAGCACACACGAAGGTACAATACTTAGAGATAGATGAACACCAGTTACACTCAAAGGAGCACCCTCCAAATAGGTTAGTAAGCGAGTCAATAACCCCTCTAAGACTGGGGTAGAAGAACTCTGCGGGATTGGAGTAGGCCCTATATCTGTAGCATGCTCAACTTAAGGCTCAAGGAAGATCCCTATAGTACTACTTCTGGATGGGTCAGATCCCCATTCCCATATACTTCCTTAGGATCACCTATGACCCATAGCTCACCCTCAAGATTGGGCTCTCTCCTCGGATGAAGGCTCCACATACCTAACCTCACAAGATCTAGTCCTCACTTTTTATGGAGAAAAGAGTGATACTCAGTTTAGAACATAGGATATGGAAAAATTTGCATGATATAAAATGAAATAAAGGATGTTTCCTAAAAATATCTTATATCCTCTTGAAATACATCCAAACATCAATGTACCGATCTGTGAAACTCTACTAGACATTCAGTTCTTACAATGATAAGACCAATAAACTTGGTTGCAAAGATTCCAATTTGTCATGACCTAAAAATAAAGGGTCATTATGGAACTTCTCACGTCAAACTTGACAAATAAGCCTATCACTCAAAGTACTATGAAATGAAAAGAAAAATATCAAAACCCGAGGAAAGACTCTTAGAAAAGAGTTGAACCACACATATCTAATAAATAGCAGAGAATACATATTTATAGATACCATAAAAATATCCCAAAACCTGGGGTCACAGTGTAAGAACCAATTAAATATATCTCAAATATCAAAAATATACAACTGATAGTCCAATATAGTAACAATATGTCTCTGAATACAAAAACAAGACTTAATTCAAACAAGATGAGGTAGTGGATCAACTCAGGAAGCATATACCGACCGTTACCTTGAAAGTACTCGACATAACTCCTAAATTAGCTATCATTGGTGCATGCATACCTTGAACTACATCGAAAGGGCGCAGTAGGGATGAGTATGGTCCATGCTGACTAATCAAAGTAGAAAATAAAACATATAAAATACACAATATGGGCACATATGTAATCAAAAAATATCCCAAATGGTAGCCCACATCATCTCCATGAATAGTTCTACAATATACATATATACAAAAATACAAGTAAAAGAAAGAAACATAAATAGATACATATCATATCAAGAACAAAAGCACAACACAAAATGTACACAGTATATGAGATGCAATGAAGATGATGATGATGTAATGCAAGAGGTTGTTGCACAACCTCCGTATACACCCACCAATCTATACTTTTGAGGTAGGACCCATGGGGTTCGTCAACACATACACAATCCAATATCTAACACAAATCCAATATCATAACTCCTTTCTGGCACATACATCGGTAGAGGTTTTTTAAAGATGTCACATTTTTTGTTAGAAAAACTAGTATTTCCAGTATTTTTATGATGGAACCAATGTTTCATGAACGTATATGATATAACGATGTAATTTTCACAATCAACCAGAATGAGAATTTTCCAAATCCAACCAATATACCAATCTACGTGAGCCAAAAATTCACTCAATTTTTCAACTATCCATGATCTAACATTATCCATATGCCAGTAGAGTAAAATATACACAATAATATATCATTGATACCACATAAATTCCAATTTAGGCTTTTTCACTAGAAAAAATACAACCAAATGTACATATACAAGGACAACAACATAATATAAGACCCCAACTGGTCAGAAATAGCAAATAATGTTGTAAAAACCACCAAATAACAATAACATTGGCCTCTACATGGGCGCAACACAATAATAATGTCATTCCATGATTAGTTCCCATACCCATAACATGATATTATACCAATATTAACTACTCATCCCAGTGTGAAGAAAGTCAAGCCATAACTTACCTCAAATGACAAAAATCGATCTAAAAAGCCTTTAAAATGGAGCTTTTTCCTAACAAACAGACCCAGAATGAAATACAACACATAAATATAGAATCTGTGTGTTAAGAGAAAGTCAACGATATCCATATTACCCATTTTTGTATTGGGATCAAAACAGACTCCCAAAATGGGTTTTCAAAAAAAAAAGAGTAAAATGGGAATTTTAGTTCAAAAATATATTCCCCATTATTTAAGGAAGCCATAGAATAAAACCTAAGTAGAAGTGGATTGAAATTGGGGTTTGAATCAAACAATTACAAATTTAGGCCTTTCGGGTCAAAATCTCCAAATTTTAATTTTGAATTCAAGTTTTAACAAGATTTAAATTACAAAAAAAAAGAAGAAGAAGAATTAAAATAAGGATTTGGAGCTTAGCCAAGCTTGAAAATGGAAGAAATCGCTTAAAAACTTGATATCCAAGATCCAAGTGTCAAAAATAGTGAAAATCACAAAAAGGAGGTATATAACTCACCCATGCATCGCTTAAGCAACAGCCACAAAGGATACCCAGGTCATTTAAGAGGATCAAGGTTCACTTAAGCAACACTCTCTTAAGAGGACCCAAGGTTGCTTAAGTAACACTCTCTGGTTCAAGCTAAGTTGCTTAAGCGAACAGCTGGCCACTTAAGAAGCTTTACCAGATAAGTGGTGCATCAGGTGGAGACTTTAAGAATTTCAAGTCATCGCATACCCCTCAGAGTTCATCTAAAATCATAGAGAATGCAAATGAACTATGATACCCTATTAAATTCGATAATTCAGACTCAATGGTGATATCAAAATTTTGAAAAAAAATCATTTTCATAAATTGGCCCCCAAAACCCAATTTCACAACTTTTCAAATCAAGGGTTGAAATGAGACATAAAGGTCATAAAACCACACCAACCATGCTACCACCCTAAAATAAATGTTTCAAAACTACTGGCGTAGTCCGTTTGTCATCTGATGCACAGACAACAAATGTTGACCAATGTCAACTATAAAACATTTATAACCACCAAAAGCTATAAACTCGCACAAACCACATCAAAATACATTAAAAATCATGACAATTATCCCCATACCCAAAAAAATACCTCAAAGCAACCATAGGGAGAGGTAAAATGTTTAAATCACATAAAAATAAATAATTTACAAAAATTCCAAGTCTCCGCATGCCCCTCAGAGTTCATCCAAAATCATAGAGAATGCAAACGAACTATGCTACCCTATCAAATTCGATACTTCAGACTCAATGGTGATATAAGAATTTTGAAAAAAATTCATTTTCATAAATTGACCCCCAAAGCCCAATTTCATAACTTTTCAAATCATGGGTTAAAATGAGACATAAAAGTCATAAAAACACACCAACCATGCTACCATCCTAAAATCAATGTTCCAAATCTACTGGCGTAGTCCATTTTGTCATCTAATACACAGATGACAAATGTTGACCAATGTCAACTATAAAGCCTTTATAACCACAAAAAGCTACAAACTCGCACAAACCACATCAAAATACATTAGAAATCATGACAATCATATCCATATCCCAAAAATACCTCAAAGCAACCACAGGGAGAGGTAAAATGGTCAAATCATATTGAAATAAATAATTCACAAAAATCACCAGAAATCAAGCCATTATACCTAAGCTTCTAAATTTATGACTTCATATCTCTAGATATGGGGCAATCTTACTATTCATAGACTATGACACTTTAATTTAATACTACCTCATCGGGTGGCATGATTACTCTAACATTCAACTACTACCCTCCCCCTTTAGCATAACATCTACAACAAAGTTTTTGAAAGGTACAAGATACGCATCTTACTTGAAATTAATGCATTATTAATGTGGGGAGGGGTATACACTTTGAATATATGAACTTTAATGCACCAATAGGCTTGTCTTAAGCCCTTGTATAGTTTTTGTAACTTTCTAATGGCTCCACTTGAAACATTCACATCATTAGTTTAACACTTGTATCACCTTGAAAATAAGGCATAAATAGTGAAATAAGAGGCGGGAAGGAATATGCATAGGTTTATTATAGACATAACAAATCCATTACATGATTTGGAGCAAGAAATAATGGGAAACATGTCCTAAATGCCTTAAATTCTCCCCTTTATAAGTTTAGTGTGATGTACATCCATAAAAAAAAATTCATAAATACCCTAGGATAATTAAACCGTGCTCAGATACCAAGTCTCTCACAACTCGAGCCTAGGCCCTGGACAAAATGGGCATCCCAGACCTATGAAGACTCGAGAGAACTCCTTAAGGTATCATCATGAGCCTTTCAAACACATTTGTGGATGAAAGACCCAATAGAGTAAATTCATTTAAAACAGAATAAAAATTGATCCAAATTTGAAACAAAACATTAAGACACCGTCTATGTAAGTCTTTAATGCCTCTAACATACGAATGAAAAACTAAATTCCATACATGGCCTCGATATACCATAAAACTTAAGGTCAAGTTCTAGTCATGATAATGAAATATGGAGGGCTTAACATTTGATAAACCTATCACAAGGAATCCTAATGTTGCACAAAACCACAAAAAATATCCAAACCTACATAATGAATTAATGTAGCATTCAAGGATGATCAGTATGACGAGTCCTACTATGCAACCAAGGAGAAGGGATTAATTAGTTTATAAAGAAAGTCATAAAAGTATAAACATAAATCATAATATGGAAAATCTTAGACTAGTGACTCAAAACATAAGACATGACTATTTATTGAACTTTAATTTTAAATTATGTCATTTCACTATCATCGACATAAGACATAATATGGGTTTGGTCTATACCCAAAAAATTGGGCCTCAATATATATTTTCTACATGTAATGAGAAATACATCATTTGTCCATCATATAGTATCATCCAAAAAGAGGGAACATCATAACATTGTCCTATTAAGGAGCGAACCATACCGATGTAGGTAAAATATAGGTTTCAGGCATTGAGTCACAATAACTTTTATTTTCTCGGTGAACTACATAATTATCTTTAATCCCTATTCTTAAATCTTAATAAAATTTACCATTTAACATATAATGAGTCTTTCTTATGGGAAATCAACTATTTGGTATCATCATACCAAGACTCGAAAGTTATACATATCATGCCCTAATATTTTCATATATTTGTCAACTCATTAGCCCCACCATTTTTGAATACTTATGACATCTCATTTGAAAATATCTTAAAGTTTTAAGAATTTCACATTTAAGCATTATCATTGTACAAAACCAAGGGATGTAGTAATTTACTTCTTTCACCAAAAAATCAATTATACAATAACCAAAGATGATTTGTAAAAAAAAAAAAACATCATGAGTTCATGACCCCAATTTATTCCAATATAGATTCATAATAGGTAAATTTCATAATATCATATAACAAATCTCAAATTCAAATAATGATTACATACAAACTCATAAGAAAGGATATACAAGGATCCATTGTTTCAACTTTTGTAAAATTATTCCCAACTAAAATCATTCTTCGTACATATATAAATAAAATCATGTGGTAAGTAAAATATTTTTTATGACTTTGTTGGAAAGATAATTGTTCAACATACTTTTTGATGGAGAGAAATTCAAGAAATCTTGAGATTTGAACCTTTAAATATTGAACCCTAGGTGCTCTTATTTCTTTGAATTATGGGGAGGAGAGGAAGGTGGTTTGGTTGTTAATTATCATGCCTTCAGTATTTAGGAAGGTTTTGTATAGGTGGGGGACAATTTTGGGTAAGAAAAAGAACAAAAGTCCCTTAAAACTTGTAAGAAAGTAAGAAGATTAAACACTAGACAACATCTCCATGCTACACTAAAATCATGGAGGATAGCCTTCATGACACGGTGATATCGAGGAGGTCCACCTCCGTGAAATAAAGGAATAGAGGACCTTTATTGTTTTGCTCATAACTTTTGTCTTCGAACTCTGATTTATAAATGGTTGGTAGAATTGGAAGAAGACTCAAAGACCTTTTTATAGTTAATGAGCCATATAACTCTTCATATTCTAGTAGAAACACACGTTTGAATTTGACCATGGTAAAATCCTATACAAGAATTAAATCAATAGGAATTCACTCAACTTAACTCTATGTTAGGTGATTCTTATGATCAAGATTTCCATCCAAAGAACTCACCATACTAGGGAATTGATTATTACTTACTTGTATAATAAGGAATCATCGAGTCTAGGCCTATACTAATATAGAGAACTATTTGGATCTTGACATAAAATATTTAGGGTGTTACAATAGTGTCGTGTTCAAATCATCAAATCCAATGTCCTTTCTCACTATTACTTTCTAGTACGTGGATACACAGATCCCGACATTAAATGTAAGAACTAACCTTTTGTCCAAGCCAATAGTAAACATTGTTTATTATAAATAACCCTACAATTTTAGCTCATAGAAGAGGGAGGAAACATAATTTACATTGCCATTGGTTTCAAGTCTTCTGACATACTAAGTGGGAGTATAGTAGGATTGATTTGTACGAATGGGTGGAATTATGCATGAAGTTGATGCACAGATCTTCCATAAGCAAAAAAGCTAAGGAATGATATGCTTAAAATTAACTAGATTTTTTTGTCAAAATCTTCATTATTTTGATATTGCTATACCATCAAGAAATGATAAATAGAGATATAGATCTTGGTTATGAGATGATATTTCTCCCCAATATTTAAACATTAAATAATAAACAAAAGTTAAAGAGAGGATGAAAAGTGTACTAACATTTTAAATATAAAGGACTGTTAGTTTTCAATGTGGATATATAAGGATGCTTTGGAGTCTAAATGAAAAATTAATGGATGATTATAAGCTTTTTTCTTAATTAATTTTGAGGAGGCGTGTTCACTCTTGGTTTTAATATAAGACTGACATAATCCATCGATGGTGGGCAAGCAATATGAAATAGATGAGTAGTCGGTGTAATATTAAAATGTGTAATATGGTGAAATTAGAGTGTAAACAAATTGTACCTCTACTTTAAAGGAAGAGGGATTGTTTGTGCATCATACAACTTACACTATACCACTTGTATGGTATAGATACGATCCTAGGACCCAAGTCGTATATTGGTCAGTTTCACATTGACCAAGTTTTATTCTTGGTATAAGAAGACTCCATATGAGTCTTATGTACATGATATGAGATGTAGGGTCCAAAAAGTATGTTGTCCAGTGTGTAGCCTAGATGTTTCTGCTTAAGGTACGACTTGATGGGTACTAGTCGTATGGTTAGGGTACAAATTAGGATAATGAGCTGTATGTTGGATAGAATATGATGTCCAACTTTATAATCAAGGTACGAGTGGAAGGTACCACCCGTATGAAATGGATACAAGTGGAAGGAGTCTAACCATACCCTCCTAGGGAAATTTTTATAGTTTAAGTTGGGGGTATTCTTGACATATACCCTCTTAACCCCTTTTGACCCCATGACATAAAACCCCCTTGGAGGATTTCTTAAACTATTATTCATATTCAAATACTCTCTAAACACTCTTAAATCTCTCTTAAGATCTTATCTCAAAATAGGTTAGGGTTTTCTTCAAGGAAAGCAATTAAGGCTTTAACGGGGTAGTTTCTGTCCGTCTTCCTTATTGTATAAGGAATTTTAGTCTTCCCTTATTGTTCGTTCAAATAAAAGACTGTTTTAATGAATAATTTTCATGGTATTATTGTGGGTTTGTGTTGGTTTTGAAATAGATGTTGGGGGTTTTGGCCATTAATGGTTGGATAATGTTTTCCCATATTTTTTTGATAGATTTTCATGTTGTTACTATGGTTTTAACATGTGGTTCCATGGGAATACTCAATTTATACTTGGTTTTGATTTTAGTTTTGGAAACTATTTTCCGTCAACATATTTGTTAAAATTCAAATGAGAATGGTTTTGTCACATAGTTTGACTTTTATTGAAATCTTTGCATTGCATAATATGGTGACGGAACCTAAATTGGTTTGGTTGAATTAAAATGTTTTGGAAAGGCCTTGGTGGCCATGGTTTTGATTTATTGGGAAATCTTGTGGGTTACATGGGAATCCCCTAAATGTTAGCTAATGACATTAGTTGCAAGCTATAGTCGGTATGATGATACCACTTCATAATGCCTTAATAATGAACTCTTAGAGTTGGTGCTTTTGTTATGTGCTAAATATTTTAAATGGGCAATAATGGCAGGTTATAAAAGTTAACTGTGAAGGTATGAGTCCAATGGACGGACATTGAAAACTCATGTTTGCTGACATAAGGATTGATCATGGTGACCATATACTTATGGGGTACACAGGAATCCCCTAGGTTCATAACTGTATATATGTATCAAGGAGGGCGAAGGGAATACAAGTTCCCCTGTGATATTTTTGGTTCATGCGGGTACACACAGTAGGGCATATTTAGGGGGTAATGATGGACCCATATAGCCCGTGGGTGGATTATGATGGTAAAGTTGCACAGTCCAGGTAATAGTACTAAATGCATGCTAAACTCAGTTCCCTTTCCCGATATGGTATATATGTATATATATATATATGTATGTGATTACATATGGTTTTTTACTTTAGTTTTTGGATTACTGGAATTATTTTATCCTTTTTCTTGAGTACATGCTACCGTTCATCACACTAACTATCTTTGGGCATTGTATCCCCATGTGATGTAGGAACCGACCATACTACTCCTCCTGCTCGGTGAATTGGATTGGGGACAGCTCAGAGTCAAATTAAAGTGGTGAGATTCCATACTCCGAAAGACTCCATTTTATGCTATAGACTTTTTTTCATACTTTATTTCTTTCTTGGACTTTGGTTTTCGCAATCGTCAGGGGCATGTACCGACCGGATATTCTTGGGTTTCAGTTAGAGGCTTTGTGTGACTACTATTGGCATGAAAGGTATTGGTATTGGTGTCAGCCTTGGCATTGGTATTTGTATTGAGGCTAATACTGTATGGATGCTCTGTTAGATGTTTAGACAGTTACGGTTATGAATTTTTTAAATGTCTTTCAATTATAACTATTCTATCTTGTTATATGTTAAAAAATTCATCCGATATAGGGTGCAGGGTGGTTATGGTTGGGTATTGGGGGTGTCCCCAGTTTCGATTGAGCTTGAGGCACCCAACATGACTAGGCCCTAGTTCGGTTCATGTCAGTATCTTTTTTGAAGAAAAATGTTTGTTATAATTAACAGAAATATTAAATAGACTCAACAAAGAATACGAACAAGATCAATTAAGAACATAAACTAAGTTAAATAAAGAAACTTAAGTTGTCATAACAATTAGTATTGCGTTCAAATCATCAATATCAATGTCACTTCTCTCTCCTACTTTCTAAGGACAAGGATGTACTGATCCTAACATCTTACATCTGAACTAATCTTTTGTTCAAGACAGCAGTATTCACCCATTATGTTTACTGCAAATAACCCTAAACTTCTAGACCACATAGAAGGGAGGAAAATACAATTAACTTCAATACGGGTTTCAACTCTTCTGATATACTAGATGGGAGTTTGGTAGGATTAATTGGTATGAATGGGTGGAAAGAAGCAGGAAGCTAATACTAAGATCTTCCATAAGCAGGAAACCTATGGACAGGATATTCTTTAAAATAGCTAGCATTTCGTTGGTCAAAATTTTACTCATTTTGAACTAGTATCTTTGACTCCGTTGCATCTCTGATCTACACCATGCCTGCACAAGATAGATTTATATTAATATCCAAAGTTTTTATTATGTAATTAAACATTACATAAAATCTTAATTGGCATACGAGATGGTTTTATCATTAAAAAATGATAAATAGAGACGCAGATCTTTGCTTTGAAATAATATTTCTCCATAAGATTTGAATGTCAAATAATAAATAAAAATTATAGAGAGGTGAAAAATGTACTACTATTTTAAATGTGAAGACTATAAGTGCTCCATATGGAAATATAAGGATGCTTTTGAGTCTAAAATAAAAATAAAGGATGATTTTGAGGTTTTTTTCCTCAACTAAGATCTAGGAGGCATCTTTACTCTTAATTTTAACATTATTTAGACAATATTCCCCACTTTGTGGGAATACACTGAGTATATTGTGGTTGTCATTGTTGACAGAACCTATTAAAAGTGAACAGGTTTTACGACCCATTAATGGGGTCATGATGGCACTTATCATGACCCAACCTTGATAAGTAAGCCGATAAACTAAACTGGTAAGGAAAAACAAAAATCAAACAATAAACATAAACCAATGCGAGACTTCAAGAACGAAGTCAGTCCATATCATATAGAAATGCGGGAGTCTAAATAAGACCTAAACTTACCAAAACCAGATGTCATAAGGATAAGAGCATTGTATACAATATCCAAAAATTAAAATATATAGTCTTCTTGAAATAGAAGCAAAGACAATTAATAGATAAAGAAGGTTTAGAGTCGACTCTATAAAGCCAAAAGTGGGCTGGTACTTCAAGATATCACCAACTCCATCGCACGAATTAGCCTTTGTGAGTCGTACTTATGCTAGGATCTACACTAAAAAGGCACAGTAGAAATGAGTACAATCCACTTGTACTCAATAGGTATCATAGATCAACTAAGCAAAGTAGAATATAATATAAGTAAGGAAAATAATGACAAAAAAATGGAAAAGTTCCCAAATTATACCTCACACCGTCTCCACAAATAGCTCTAATATAAATACTGAATGAAAATAACATAGATATACACAAAGACTATACAAAAACTAAACACATTTCAAGGTAAATTAAACAAATCACAAAAGATTCATATGAAATGTGATGTAGTGAAATACAATGAGGATGGAATTAATGGTGAAAGTCATCGCATGACTTTTTGTATACACCTACTGAGCTTGCATCTCCAAAGATAAGACGCATGAGGGGTTTACAACCGATATACTATAACTAATATCTCAAATCTTAAGTCAGCCCCCCGGCTCATGTTCACGGATAGGGGTTTTATAAAAAAAAACTCACTTTCTTTCAAAATAATATTCCTCAATGGTATCGAATCTCATGAATGTATATGTGTGGAATGAGGATGTAATGCTCACAATAAAATCAGTATGAAGATATCCAATCCATCCAACACACATATTTAAGTGAGTCCAAAAATAAACTCAATACGTCCATAATTCATGATTATCAACTTTATTTTTGCACCATCGGAATAAAGATGCATGTAAGTTATTATATATATTATATCAACCCCTAACTCGGGCATTTCTATCATAATAAAGGCAACTAATGTTCAATAAGGGCCTATAATACAAATTAAGCCACCGCACATGAATTATATCTAGAATAAAGGCATTGAAATGCACAGATAAGGCTAATGATGTCAAATAAATCCCCACACAAGCAACAAGCAATTTTAGATATCACAATGTTACAACAGCAAAATATAAGCCCCCACACAGCCACACAACAACAATAATAATAATAATCTTAAAATATAAGTCCCATAGTTATTTTCCCCAACCTATAACATGCTTTACTTATTAAGTAACTACCCAGCTGAATCTAAATCAAGTTAAGTCATAACCTACTTTGGAATAATGAAATTCAAGCCCGAAGTTCTTCAACACAGAGCTTTTCCCTTTTGAACGACCTAGGAATCCATTACAACAATCAAAAGTAGCATCTACACATTAAAAAAAAGCTGACGATACCCATATTTCTCATATTTGAGCCTGGTTCTAAGCGGGTTCAAAAATGAAAGGGGTAAAATAAGATTTTTATTTTAGGAATATATTTCGAAGGTTATAGGAGTCTATAGTTGAAAACCCACGTGAAAAATGAGTTATGAATGATGTCCAAATCAAAGAAAAAAGATTGAAACTTTATCAGTAAAACCTCAAAATTTCGTTTCAAAATAAGGATTAAAAGGTATTTTCAAAGATTTAATCAATGAAATATAATGAGAATATGATTTAGGAGTTTACCCAAGCAGGAATGCTGAGAAAACCCTATGAAATCTCCTCTTCCTAAAGTTTGGAGTTAAAAATAGGGAAAATTGCAAAAATAGGCTATATATATATATATTATTCTATGAAAAATACCTTACGAATATGGTCAAACATTGCATTCACGAGGATCACATTTGACCCTCCAAAAGTGTGGCCTTTGCGTTTATGAAGGCTGGTGAATCAGTCCATTGAGTTCACATCAGCCTTATCACGTTCGTGAAGAAGAAAAGATACCTGACCAGGACTCAATTTCTCATTTCTATTGTGGCCACCACTCATTGATCATGATAAAGGGAAATTTCCTTCTCAAGATTGCATCAAGGGCTTGCGTTCGTGAAAGGCTCTATGCATTAGAAATCAGTTGTGCACCTGCTGAATTTGCATAGTTTTAAGTCCTCAAAAAGGACCTTTAAGATTCCTTTGTAACCCAATAGAAGTAAATCATATATTCTAAAAGGCTATTTTTGATGTTTCAGACTCAATGGCGACATGAGATTTTTGAAAGAAATTTTCAATACTTTAAAAACTCTATGACCCTTTTTGGGAATTTTTCAAATAAAAGATAGAAACATAGATAAAACTATAAAATGTAGGTTTTTAACCCAAATCAACCATGCTACTAACCTAAATATGACATTCCAGACCTAAAGGAATAATCCAAATTGCCATCTGGCACTTAGAACCTAAAATTTTAACCTAAGTCAAGTATATGGCTTTTAAAGCCTCTTAAAACCACAAACTCACCCAAATAATTCCCTGATCTTGTCGGGAATCATACCAACATCCTCACACCCTAAAATTATCATGTAGAACCTATGTGGAAGGGCAAAATGGTCAAAACACATCAAAAGAAAAATTTCACAAATCATGTTATTATAGCATCCATCACTAGGAATCTAGTTTGTGCTCAAACTAAAAGGCAAGAAAATGCTTGAATTAGTAAACAATTTATGTAACTACTATGCATGTTGAAGTTGAACCTCCAAGTAGCCTTCTCAATAGGACAGTATCTTTAATGAACCTTAATCACAGGAATATCTCTGGAATACAACCATCTTATATCTCTGGCTAAAATGGATATTGGCTTCTCTACAAAGATCAATCTTTCATCCAATTAAATCGAGTTCCAACAAAGCATGTGCAACTCATTTGGAATATAGCACCAATGCATAGATACATGAAACACTAGGTGAATGGCTAAAAAGTCTAGGGGTAAGGCCAACTCATAAGCAACCTCCCCAACTTTCCAAGAAATTTCAAAAGGATCTATATACCAATGGCTATGTTTGCAGCTCTTTTGGAACCTCATCACGCCCTTTATTGGTGACACACAATGGAAGACTCGATCACCAATCCCAAATATTAAGGAACAAAGACTATGGTCCATATAACTCTTTTGCCTACTCTAGGTTGTTTGAAGCCTATCCTAAATCATTCAAACCCTGTCTAAAGACTCACAAAGAAAGTCGATACCATAGGTCCTAACTTCTTAAGTCTTAAACCAACAAATTAGATATCGACAATGCCACCATTCAATGCCTCAAAAGGTTAATCTCAATACTCGATAAAAGTGAGTTATTCAACTGTTAGGACCACTACTTAACTGTGCATCAACATATTTTGACCTAAAACAAACATAGAAACTCTCTATGTATCATTTAAGGCTTCTGAAGAAAGTGTTCTAAAGGCCTTCTATAATGCCAGAACTTTGAAGAAAGTATTCCTGATCAAGCTCACAAAAGACCAGGAACTCTATACCAACTTCAAAGACAACAACGATAAGCTTGAATACCAAATCGGCAAGCTGGAGGCAAGATTGAAATTATTGGGATTCACAAACTACAGCAAGCCTCTAATATTTCCTAAGATATGTTAAAAGCATGCTAAGGCTAGAAAACACAATCAATTATATCCATATTGCTAAGGAAGTAATGATACTTAATTTGCCTTTCAATATTGTTTGTGGTTCCTATCAGTTTAACAGCAGTAGACCTAATAAAAAACACAAATAAGAAGGCATGGGATGCAATTTAAAATTCAGAAATTGCAGCCTTCACTTAGATTCCTAATTTTAGCTGCAGATATTATTGGCACAAGTTTGCTAGACTTACTGTATATTATTTCAACCCTCGATGCTTGCAAGACACTTTCTTGGTCTTCTACTATTTTCTATCTAGGTGATAATCCCAACCATGCTACCTAGATGCAGCTTCCTAGCAAAGAGACCATCTGTACTAATTCTTTTCTAGAGAAACAATAGACGGGTTTTTCATTATCGAATACTCTTTTATATTTGCACCTGATTCAAATTTCTCATGTTCTAAGTCAGTTTCATTAGCTAGATTTACTAGAAGTTCCTTTCTACCCTATGTTTGCTCTTCAATTAGCTCACAATTAATATAGTCTTTCATCAATCCCCCTTTTCCCTTGCTAGAATTCTCCTGCTGCACCTTTTGGAATATAATTATCACCCCGAGCAACCCAATTATATAAATTTGCGCTACAGTAATAACTATATTGATTTCCATTCTTGGTTAAAGTAATGGAAGGTTTCAAAGGCCCTCTTAGAGTCCAATGCACCTTACAAGTTAGATCAATTTCTATTGAATTTCTATATAATGACACTAAAACTATATCCCTTCACAGTGCTTGACAAATAAACATGAGAAACAACTGATATTAAATTTTAGCAGGGTATCAGAACCATATTCATGGTCCCTCAGCCTTATCAAGTCGAACCTATAAAACTTAACTGTAAAATTACAGATATCTTGTTTGAATGATCAATGACTAAACAGTAAAAATAACATTCACAAAATCAGTTTACTCTATGTGTCTTTTCACAATAACATTATCAGTAATACATATCTCTCACATATAAAGTGGTTTTATCTGCAAGCAGCTTATTCCTCTAAACCCATCTTTACTGTAGCTTCTTATGTTAGTTGGGCAAAAGTTGATCAATTTTTAGTTCCTTATATCTACAAAAAAGAGGAAAAATATTGATGTCAATCAAGACAAGAATAGAAAGAATATTATTCATCTATTGCAATAGATGTGTAGTCTGTTGCAATAGATGTGTAGTCTGTTGCAATAGATATATAGTCTATTGCAACAAATATGTAGTTTATTGCAACAGATGTGCAGTCTGTTGTAATAGATATAGAGTTTGTTGGAATACATCAAACCAGCCTTGCTAGTGGTTTGATTTATTTTGATAGTTGCTCTATTTGTTGCAATAGCATAAACTACAAAGAAACAACAAATAAAAAATGTCAACAAAAAAGAAACAACATTATTTATTCCAACACCATCAACAACATCATCAATAATAAAGAAGCAACATCCTTTGTTCCAAAACCATCAACAATACCACACAATAAGTTCCAACAACACCAACCCCACCAATAACATCAATAATAGCATCAACAACAAAGAAACTAACAAAATACATACAAAAAAATGATACCGCCAATAAGGCTTTTAAACTTCTCCCAACAGATGACTTTTTTAACATATTGTAATAAAAATTCTTGGTTCATTTATTCAACACTTACAAGTTTCTTCAAATTTTTAAATAAATATGATATGGGTAAATGTCAATTAAATTTAAAAAAAAGATGTAAATAACTTGCAAAGAAGAACACGAGAATGAAAGAGAAATAGTGAACCATACCTTACCTATAATGTCAAAAGAGGATCAAAACAGTAGTTTTAGTCGAGGAAAGATATTGATCAGTTTAGATCTGAAAGGATCGTTATAAGAAAGAAGAGAGAAAAGAGAGAAAAAAGGCCTTGACAACCCTAAAGAGGAGAGAAAGAAAAAGATGAGAGATGAATAAAATAAATTTAGGGCTGAAGGAGAGATGAGATAATTCTAGATGTAGACATGGGTTTAAATATTCATTAATAACTTGAGGGGCACGAGGAAGATGGGTGACATTGAAAAGACAAGATAAGACTAGTCAATGAGATTTTTGAGTTATTCAAAAAATAATTTTTTACCGCCTTTAGTAGTACTATTTTATCTATCTTTCTTCTTTCATATAGAAGCCTGCTTTAATATTAAAAGAAAAAAATAATTTCAAATAGATATGTCATCTATTTCAACAGATATAAATATGTGTTTGAAAATTTCCAATAGCAAAATTATTTGTAACAATGGATGAAAATGTCTATTTGATAATTAAATTAGATATGTCTCTGTTATAATAGATATCAATATCTGTTTGAAAATTTCTAGCAGCTCAGTCATATGTAATAGCAAATGCAAATATTCATTTGATAATTAAATCAAATATGTAATCTGTTGTAACATACATTAATATCTGTTTGAAAATTTCCAATAGCTCAGTCATTTATCACAACAAATACAAATGTCTATTTGATAGTAAAATCAGATATGTCATCTATTATAATTAATATAAATATCTGTTTGAAAATTTCTGACCATTCAGTCATTTCTTGCAACAGTTTCCATTGAAATTAATTTAAGTAGAACAAGGGATGAGCTTATTGGATCAACTATAACTGCAATTGAGCCTTTGCAATTGGATGGTGTTGGTATTGCGTTCATCTCGACCCAAGTCATTGATTGATCACTCTGAGTTGAAAAGATTCCTATTAACTTAATGTTAAGCTAGTACCTAAATTTATTTTGGTAGACCTATAGATGAATGAGTTCATAGGGTCAACTATAACTTCAATTAAGTCTTTGCAATTGCATAGTGTTGGATTTGTGTTCATCTCAACCCTAGTCGTCGATTGATCACTGTGAGTTGAAAAGATTCTCATTAACTTGATGCTAAGCTAGTACCTAAATTGACATTGGTAGAACTAGGGATCAGTTCATAAAGTCAACTACACCATCAAATGAGTCTTTGTAATTGCATGGTTTTGGAACTATATTTATCTTAACCTGAGTTGTTGATCGATCACTCTAAGTTGAAAAGATTCTCATTAACTTAATATTAAGATAGTACCTAAATTGATTTAGGTAGAACTATGGATGAATAATTTCATAGGGTCAACTACAACTTCAATTAAGTCTTTGCAATTGCATGACGTTGGTATTGCGTTCATCCTAACCCGAGTCATCAATCGATAACTCTGAGTTGATAAGATTCTCATTAACTTAATGTTAAGATAGTAATTAAAATGATTTGGGTAAAACTAGTTATGAGTTCATATGGTCAACTACAACTTCAATTGAGTCTTTCCAATTGCATGATGGTGGTATTGCGGTCATCCTGGCCTGAGTTGTCGATTGATCACTCTGATTTTAAAAGAATCTCATTAACTTAATGTTAATCTAGTACATAAATTTATTTATGTATAACTATGAATGAATGAGTTCATAGGGTTAACTACAACTTTAATTGAGTCTTTGCAATTGCATAGTGTTGATATTGCGTTCATCTTGACCTGAGTCATTGATCAATTACTCTGAGTTGAACAGATTCTCTTTAACTTAATGTTAAGCTAGTACCTAAATTAATTTTGGTAGAACTAGGGATGAGTTCATAGGGTCAACTACAATATGAATTGAGTCTTTGCAATTGCATGGTGTTGGTATTGCGTTCATCTCGACCCGTGTCATCGATCGATCACTCTGAGTTGAAAAAATTCTCATTAACTTAATGTTAAGATAGTACCTAAATTGATTTAGGTATAACTTGGGATGAATGAGTTCATAGGGTCAACTACAACTTTAATTAAGTCTCTGCAATTGCATGGTATTGGTATTATGTTTATCTCGACCCTAGTCATCGATCGATCACTCTGAGTTCAAAAGATTCTCATTAACTTAATTTTAATCTAGTACCTAAAATGATTTAGGTAGAACTATGGATTAGTTCATAGGGTTAAGTGCAACTTCAACTGAGTCTTTGTAAAGCATGGTATTGGTATTCCGTTCATCTCGACCCGGGTCGTCGATCTATCACTCTTAGTTGAAAAGATTCTCATTAACTTAATGTTAAGCTAGTACCTACATTTATTTAGGTATAACTAGGTATGAGTTCATAGGGTCAACTACAACATCAATTGAGTCATTACAATTGCATGGTGTTGGTATTGCCCTCATCCCGACTCGAGTCGTCGATCGATCACTCTAAGTTGAAAATATTCTCATTAACTTAATATTTTAAAAACTATATCTTTTAAAATATTAAAAATTAATTAAGATCAATTTGGACCAAATTAACAATTTCAAAACTTGTCATTCTTTTCCAAAATTACAAATCAACCCATACTAATCTTCTATTTGCTGGAAAAACTTTTTCTCATTTCAAATCCCAAGCTCTTGCTCTTCTCTCTCTCTCTCAATAATATAGACAACAACTACTCAATATATTGCTCAACCCTCTAAAATAGATCAATTTTCTTTCCACCAACCACATAGTTGTTATTTTTGACTTTATTCTCGCTTGTATCCATTTTTTCTCTATCTTCGTAGGTAACAGAGTTCGAGAAAAGTTCTACATTTTTTATTTATTCTAAAAATTAAGGCTTTTTAGTTAACGATGAAAAATAAGATGTTTAGTTGTATTATCTTCGAGAATGGGTTAAAATTTTGAGTTTTGATGCTAAAAACATAGGAAGCACCTGAGAAAACCCTAGTTTTTGTCATTGTATTTTTTTTGTCTATCGTGTTATTTTTTTATGGCGTTTGTGGTGTTGTTGGTAGCTATTGGTGGTGGTGTCGGTATTTGTGGTTTGGGTGGTGGTTTTGGTGGTCTTAGTGGTGGTATTGGTGGCATTGGTAGTAGTGTTGGCAGTCTTGGTATTGTTGTTGGTATTGGTGGCATTGGTAGTGGTCTTGGTGGTATTGGTGGTGGTCTTGGTGGTCCATCTATTATAAAAAGTGGAAGATCTATTTGGAAATATTAAATAGTTCTTCAAACAGATTTCTCATCTGTTCCAACTAATGGGTTATTCGTTGGAGTTTTTTTTTTTTTTTTAAATATGGGGTACAATAATTTATTGAAATTCGTCTTATGTTTTTTTTAAATTATGCAGACATCAAATGTAATTCATTTTTTAGTTTTCTATTATTTTTAGTTAAAAGATGTTTCCCAAAAGAAAAGAAACTGAAAGTGGATCAACTTCTGACCACCCAACAAAAAAGGCTAGAGTACAGATAGATTCAAAGGAACTTCCTGAACAATCTCAGTTATGGAAAAATAAAGCTGAGGAAAGTGAGAACTCCTTCTCACCAATGGGGCATGAATTAATATCGAAATCCCAGCATGATCCTTTCAAAACCATTAGTATTGACAGGTTTCGAGTTGCGATACCGATAGATATCCCAATAGAAGTAACTGGTGATCTTGAACTTAAATGTAAGTTGGAGAAAGGTTTTGATGAATTTAGGAGAATTATGAAGAATGAAAACATAGACGGACTTTTTAAGAGGAGATTCTTTGCATACTTTCTTAAGCTGCCAGAGGACCACACTCTCCATTTCCAGATGAGCATGGTATATGATCTTCTCAAGTGTAGGATCAAGTATGTAAGGGATGATAAAGATTTGAAGGAGGCCAAAAAAACATGGATGAAATATGGATCAACTACTATGGCATGCCGGTTTGTTTTTGATTGAAAGAGTTTGCCATCGTGAGGAGCTTGAGATGCGATCGTCCAGAAGAACCTCTCATCAAGGAAACACCCCACAAAAGGTCCAACAAATGCAAGGAAAAAAAAGATGGGTTATTGGGAATTGTTGGATGTAGCTACAAAGTGGGGAATTGGATAGAAGATCTTGAGAATAAAGCCATACCAAAGTAGCACAGGGAGAAATTGTGCTTAGTTTAGTTTTTCCATTCTATTATATTGGCAAAAGACGTCAGGAAAGTCATAGAAGATGATTTGTTGGCACTTGCTGATGATTTTGAGAAACTCAACGATTATCCCTGGTATATGATAGCTACTACTTGACAGTCAAATATTTACTAACAAAGCTATCCATAGGGACATCACATTATACGACTTTCCTTGAGCTTTCATTGTAAAATTAATCACTATTTTTACTCATCCATTAATTTATATTGAATATAATTATTATGACTTTTTTCCTTGCTTCCTGTGTATATTTTTTAGGCTTGGGTATTTGAAGTCATTCCTTTCCTCCGAAATAAGTTCAAGGATTACCCGGATGTGGTTTCTCATCCAAGGATCCTTAGGTGGGTGGCTGTAAAGGGCAGTAAAAAAATTAAGAAGGTTGATGTCGTTAACACTCCAAATGATGTAGTATGTCTTCTTTCAACTAAAATAATTTGCCTCAAAGAAAGATATTGAAATAGATGTGCCATCTATTACGACAGATGGGTCATTTGTTACAACATATTACCCGTCAACTGCAACTGGTGCAACAAATGGGTAATATGTTATGACAGACGATCTATATTTCACAGTAGATTAACCATCTACTGCTCTAGTTCCCTAAACTCGACTCAATAGATCACCCATCTACTGCAAATTATGCAACAGATGGGTAATCTGATGATCAGTTATTGTGATAGATAGGTTATATATTGTATAAGTTGGTTGTGTTAATATGTAACCCAAATGACTATAAATTATTATTATATTATATGATTTAAATGCCTTCTATCGTTTTTTATAGGTTGTACATCCTTGGATCGTGCCTACTGAGCAGGAGTTGGGGATGACTTCTTTTATTACTCTAGGTTTTATTGATATAATAGCAGACCAAATGGTTGAGTTAATAAATAAGGAAATTTCTGGAGCAACACCCATAAGAATAGAAGTTAGTCAAGGTCAACCTAATGTTGAAGCTCTTTATAACTAACCTACTGCAAAAGATCTGCGTGTTATCCTAATGCTGTTACTGCTGCCAGTTGTGATTATGAGAATGTTGGTGCTCAAGAAAAAATAAATATATTTGGAAACACCCCTTTCATGGTTCCCTCTCACCCTTACACCGGTCCCTCTCACCCTTACACCGATCCCTCCCACCCTTACAGTGGTCCCTCTCACCCCTCTTCACCCTCATGTTCTCTTTGTAAATGCAAAGTTTGCAAGGACAGAGAGGATAAACTCCTTGAGAAACTGGAGGCTATTGCTGAAGCTGCTAAGGAGTTGAAATCCAAGTGGTATATCATACCATCCAAGAAGGTGAGGGAGACATACACTCTTACAGTGGCGGTTAGGAGGAAGAAAGAAACATTAGACAAATACTCTTCATTCTGAAAACAAAAAAATTGCAACTCCTCCCACTCCAAGAGTTGTTGAAGTTTTGGGGCCACTGCAGAAAGTGGACATATACGCGGCACATGGCAATAAAGAGTAGAAGGAACTGGAAAAAATCATGACTGACGAGACAAAACCTCCATAAGAATATACTATGCATTTATTTGCCGCCCAAGACTTTGATGAGTACGAAAAATATGCATCAGTGGTACATGGACAATGTGAGTTTACTTCTGGTAAACTAGCCTTCCAATCTACTCCATGAATAAAAAGCTATGTAACAGATATGTAACCTGTTGCAACAGCTGGGCATTCTATTGCAACATAATACATATTTATTGCATAAGTTGTGTTAGCTGGGTAATTTGTGAACTGATTCAGAGAACCCTCTGCAAAAAAATCTTTCCACTATGTTTTTCTTTTTTACAATTACCAAGCTATTTAAAAATTGTCTTCTTATACCATAGTATGCTGATGAAATTCTCTACCTCATGAGGGGCAGGTAATTAGCGTACCTGGATACTTATGATGCTACCGATAGGATAATGGACCTCAACTTCTACAATAATTTCAAGATTAGGTATGATAATCTCTGTAATCGAGCTGGTCCCGGTGGCTGGGGAATTGATAAGTTAGTTTCTATGTTCAAATGGGATGAAGACATGATTAACTATATTAGAGAAAAAAGGCCATATCCACACGGCAAGAGCTAGACCAAGGCTAAGAGAATCCTTATAGTCATGAACGTGGAATTCAAACATTTTCTCACTGTTGAGATACTACTAGACGAGGGAAAGATTAAGGTTTATGACAGCAACTTACCTATCCTTAAGGAGGCCATATTTTTAACCCATGTGTAGCCACTCTTAATGTTGTTCCCCAAGTTGTTAACGCAGAGTAAATTGATGGATCATTTGTCGATGAAAGTCTTGATAAATGAATTATGGGATTTTGAAGGTCAAAATAAAAACAGCCACCTTTAAAAAATAAAACTAGAGCCGCATGCGGGCCGTACTCATTTGCATACATCGAGTGTTTGCTGACCGGCATAGAAATAGTCGGTATGTCCGATATCGTTGTGCAAAATATGCAAGAGGTATGGGCTTATGGGGTACTAACTAAATGGTTAGAGCTCGTGTAATATGTACAAAGACAGAGACGAACACAATAACAATTTTTTATTTCAAGCCACTTCACTTCACTTTACATACATATAGTGGCATTTTTTTATGTCTGACGAAAGTTAAATTTTTATAATGCAACAGATTGTCTATCTATTGTAACAGACATCATACCTGTTGTGATAGACTAATTATCTATTGCAATAGGTTGGTCATTTGTTGCATTATGCAGATGTTTCTGTCTATCTGTTGTAACAGATATACAATATATGCAACATATAATCTATCTGTTGCAATTGATGGGTAATCTATTGGAACAAATCAAAAAAGTAGAAAGACCTTCTGTATAATTTCCAGCAGATAACCTATATATTGCAACATATGTCTAAATCTATTTGATAAAATATGTCGTCTATTGCAGCAGATGTATTATCGATTGTGATATTCGTATCTAGTATTCCATTTCAATTAACAAGTTCAAAACTAAGGATTAAATTATATTCATAGATAGCATAAAATAAATCGAAGACTTTGGAAATTACATGAAATAACTCAACAAATAAGTGAAATGTAAAAAAATTATTGTGGGTACAAATAATTTCTCTACAAATATATCAACAAGTTAACCAAGGAAGATAGGTTATTACATTGACAGACTCAAGCTATAAAGATCTATTGAATATGGATAAGTTGTTCTTTATCTGGTTGCTACAGAATTTGGCTTTGGGCGTCGTGGATCTTTAATGTCGCTTGCGTATGGTTTTTGACCCTTTGCTTCTCCATATTTCCATAAAAAAGCAGCATATACTTTGTAGAGCAATCTAGCATCAAGTCCATCATTTGGTACTTATAATCCATCGCTTAAATACTCAGCGTAAGCGGCAACAAGAAGATCAAAATCCCTGCTTTTTAAAAAATAGATAATCCATATCTTGCAGTTCATGTAAGCGTTGTGAAATTTATGAAATGAAACTAAACCATGACACTTATACTTACAGGCTACCAATGGTTTATTGAGAAATTCCTTCAATATATTGTACATTAAATGGATTACCCATTTTATCCCAATATACTTCGATCGTCGATCAATAAGTATGAACCTTTTGGTCCAAAAAGCCACTCATATCAAGGAAAGTAGGCAATATTTTGGCCAGCTTTTATATCTCAGACGACGGCCTAGAACGTCGCCTTCATGCATCGAGTCATAAACTCGAATGCGTCTTTATTTTACAATGACAACAGCTAACACCTAATGGAATTTATCACCATAAATAATTAGGATGTACACTTCGTCGACCAAATACCAAGGTAAGTCAGCTGGACTACTAAAACCTTTGGTGATGTTGATTAATCATTCCTCATTTTGGAAAACTTTTGGTTGTTGTAAACAATATATCATAGACATTATTGATGTAAACTTTGTACAAACAATTGTCTATCGTGTATCTGTATTGTTCTTGTGTTTACAACTTGACCTTCTTTCGGAGGTAGTAACAAATGACATCGATGTGCTGCACATATTATCAAACATTTTAGATTATGTGATGAAAATATTAATACACAAATGCAATTAAATAAAGTATTAATTAATAGTAACATGTATGACATTTAAACCTCATCATTCCAGCAAGTTTGGGGCTGTGACATCAAATAGAACCAATTCTTTATTTCAGGATGTGCAACAACAAAGTGGACCATATCAAAACCAAGACTCGATTCGTTTACTTTGTAGTGTTCATCATTTTATTTTCTACATGATGATTTATATGTGTTAATGTCATGTTTATACAATAAGAATTATATAACTCAATATCTTTAAAATTGATTTATGTACCTGCTGGTGTGATGCTTTAACAGCCCATCGGCAATCCATTCTGAATAGTCTTTGTCAACTTTGTTAGTTTTTTTGGAGCCTTGTCTGAGATGTTGAACCCTTCAAATGGGTAATTCTTCCGTTCTCCCAAATTGATAGGCTCCACTTTTTCTTCTTCTTTGGAAGCAGCTGATGGATTATGAACTGCGATATTCTGCTCTTCAGCAGTAGCTTCAACTGTGACATCCACCTAGAAAGCCAAAATTGTCAATGTGAATTACAGTTATACAACAAATTGTCTATCTATTGCAAAAGATGAGTCTTATGTTGTAATAGATGGATCATCTGTTAGGACAAATTCAAACAGGTAAAATAGAGCGGTACGATAACTTTGAATAGATGACCCATCTGTTGCAACATAAGGCTCATCTATTGGTACAAATTAAAATAATATGAAAACCTGTTTGATTTGTTGAAATAGACGGATATATGTTGCAATAGATAACGCATCTGATGAAACAAGTTAGACAGCAATTACAATAGATGTATATATCTATTTGATAATTTTCAGCAGATGTATCATCTATTGAAATAGATGTGTCTATTTGTTTATTGGAACAGATGATATATATTTACCTTCTTTAGATCATTCTGCTCTCTTGTGGCCCCTGTACATTGAACAGTGGTGCAAGACAAAGACAGAGGCATGGCAATTTTTCTTTTATCAATGCTTGACGATGTCTTGGAAATATCTTTTCTTCTCCTCTTAGCCACCTTGATCTCTAGTGGAGTGTATGGATATGAAATCCTCTTTGATGGAACGACACCCCTCTTAGATGTCATTTTCTTTACAGAAGCAGTTAGTGCATTAATAGTATTAATCACTCCATCATGTTTCACCTTGCAGTCTTGGCATTTGCATGTAGAACATTCTCTAGAAGTGGCAAAATCTGTATAACCAGTATGATCATAATCATAATGGCTTATTATTTCAAAAACTATAAGAGGAGCATCATAGCCCCAACAGCAGCATCACTACCACTACCACTACCATCATCAAAAACAACAAGCCCACCCTCCAAAATTGTTCTTCTTGTGATGGTTGTTGCTCCAAACAATTCTATTTTTACTCTATCAATGACCTTCGGTTCCAGTAAAGTTTGCACAGATCGTAAAGTAAAAAAAAATGGCATCTTCAACTCTTGATTGGTCAGAACAAGCCACGGATGGACAATCTAAAATAAATCAGTACATATATTAGAATGATGATGAAATCATTTAAAGTAATCATTAATTAAAACAAAAACTTAATTAGAATTAGACTTACTGCTTCCTTCGGGGGATTGAAAAGATCAAGAATTTTTGCATTTTTATCAGTTTTGGCCGACAACCATCTCAGGATTCTTGGATAGGAAACTTATTCCTGGTAGTTCACTTGTTGTCTCAAATAAGTAATAGCTTCAAATGCCCAAGCCTATAACATAACCCTAATAAATCAAAAGTATTATTGAACAAAAAAAATAAATCATATCATAATAAAAGAAATATTTACCATGAAAGCCCATGGAAAGCTGTTGCATCTCTACGCACACGCAAGTGTAAGTGATCGTGCAAGTAATATAATGACTTGGACAGTTAGATATCGTTCCCTCGAGGATCAATAAACTAGAAATTTATTAAATCTTCTGTTCAAGAAAATTGAGTATTAAGTGTTTGGGTTGTATCAAGATTAAGATGATTGTGTAAATAAAATGTAAATTACTAAACAAGAAATAATTAATGATGACTAAAGCAAAGTAAGCAACTGTTGTAATCAATAATGAGGAAGATTCCAGGGTTGATGTATTTTGAACAATCATACAATTCTCTAATCTTTTCATAGTCTAATTAGTTATCGGGTTGATGGTTCGCAAGGGTTATTCCATGATCTTGGTCTCCCGACCTCAAATCTTCTATCTATTGAATGTTGTAACTACAACTCCTACCGAGTTACAATAAATCTTCTAGATTCATGAAGTTGTCTTATTTCAAGTGAACCAAGCAAGGCTTCTAGGTATATCCCTATCCTAGATGGTAATTCAAATCCTTTATTTTATAAAAGAATAAGAATCTTGCTCCTTAATTTCTTCGTTCTATCCTATGATTCTCCTCCCAGATTCACATAGAAATATAAATTTATTCTAATGGTGGCCAATCATTAAAATAGTAAGCTCAAGAAATTAAGAACTACCCATATGATAATCCAAAAAGAAATTATGAATAAGAATAGTAAGGAGTACTAATGTTCTTAGCCTCAACCCCAGAAATAGGGTGTTTAGCTACTCATGTTTGAATTCATCATTGAAAATAAGTAACAAATCATACCCCAAATCAATCCTTCGAATAAAGAAATTAAAAAGAATGTTTTAGAACCTTAAAAGAGAGAAATTTCTATTTTTCCTCCGCTCCTATACTTGACAAAAGTCTCCCACATTATCTTGGATTTTTTCTTTTATAGCTGGGACAAAACACTTAAAATATTCCCGATTTATCCACCTGGCACATCGCGCCAAGACTTTGATAGCTATTTTCCATTAAAATCTAGTAAATTATAGAGCTCAAGTATTCCCTGACAATTGTAAAATGCACCCTCACCGCGACGCATCACTATCGCGATGAGCCACTGGATTGGGACAATTGCAAAATAATCATCCTCCGCGACACGCTAAACTTTCAGGTGGCCAAATCTGATAAACGAAACTTCTCCACAATGCGGTAGTTTTGTGAAGCTTCACTGGAATTTTTCCATTGCTATTTTGTTGATCCTCGCGATGCGGAGTGTCTTTTCAATGAGGATTCCTACTTTCCAGCTTCCTTTTTTCAGCTTAACTTTAGTCCCTTGCATTCCTTCACCACTTCCATATCCTCATTTTATCCAATTATACACAATTCTTTATGATTTTGAACCTAAAAGTACTAATCATATCCATTAGACACAAAATAGAATAAAAGCTGAATTATACTTAAGAATTCATACAAAAATTCTTGAACTAAGTTCAAATCTTAGTGCATATTGGTGCTATGAGCATATAAATATGTGCATGATCACCATCCCACACTTAAAACCTTGTTCGTCCTCGAACACATGAATTCAAAAACATAATTACTTCCTCGTTTCATCACAATCTCAAAGTTATGTGGCCATGGACATTTACACTTTACAATAACGAATTCTTACATCATCTTGTCAAAATAATTTTTTAACACACAAGACAATTTAGTACAAAGTTTTCTATCTCAACAATGAATTTCTAACAAGTTAGCAAACTCAATGAAAGAAACACAATAAGTAATTTGGCTTTTATCCGCCTGCATCCTCACTCAAGAAAATTTCCCCATATTAACTCACAACAATATCTATGCAAAAATAGGGGAGTATCAATATCAAATCACTCACTCTCAACAAAGAATTCGTGCATGCTAGTGAACGAACCATAAGCTTGCCCTTAGTGTTCTACTCCACTAATAATCAGATGTTTGGGTGAAGGATCAACTAGGACTCTTTCGGGTTTGTAATAAAAGCTTAGGGACAGGTAAGTACTATTTACATAAATAGTGACTATTGATCCTAAGCGTTTAAATACAAGAACTATCAATTCACTCTGTTTTCCAACACTAATTTATCCTTCTGTTTCTCTCCATACTTTTATTTATCAGCACCTTTTTCAATTAACTTATTTTGTGAAACTAGGTTGGGAGTATTAGTCATTCCTTCCATATTCATATTATGCACCCCCTATTATAGCCACCCTTAACTCAAGAGAAAAGGCCTTTATTAAGGTACACATTATCCAACTAGACCAAGGCCAAAATAGGTTCATTGTAACATTTCTATTTACTAACTCCCAATTAACCCAGCATTATCAAACATCAATAACAACTACTTTGGGAGTATCAAATGATTACCTTCTTTCCTCATTTTCTCTCTTAATCTTCTCTTAGTCTTATATTAAAAATGCTCAGGAGCTTATTTGGATCAAATTATGATTTAGCAAAGAAGGGATAAGGTTTCATAACAAGCTACCAAAGAAAGAGGCTAAAGGCTCAACGGGGATGACTAAGACTATGCACTAAGAGAGGGCTATTAAAGTTAGAAATAAGGCTGACAAAGAAATGCCTATATCACTTCTTACACCCAACACCCTTTATTTCGCTTTGTAGACACACCGGGAAAGTTCTAGTCATTTCTATTCATGTAGAATATATACTAATCCTCACACTTACAGTGCATGTGCGGAATCATCCAAAGGTTCCCAATCATGTTCTTTATTGAATTCAAAATTAAGCCAACACATCAAATTTTATTTATCGATATTGAATCCTCATTACTTAAAATAAAAACACTCTTATGCTTATTGATACTAGAATTAGTTTCAATTACTGCAGAGATGGACCATTTCATACACTCCTCTAAGATAGTGATTGGTTTTTCCTAAATTTCTTTACTTCGTACGACCACTTCCCTTAAGACGGTCGTCATTCATCTATCATAGGGGATGGCAACTAACTATGACTGTTTATTCCTAGTTACCAAAGAGGGCAAAAGCAAACATAACTACTTGAAACTGAACTTGCCAATGAAGGTGAAAATAACAATAACATAATTCTTTAAAATGAAGCAGTATGCGAGAAATGCCAAAGAGGGCAAATTGCAATCCATAAAATTAAAGTTACTAACTATTACAGACCAGTGTTTCGAATAGCTAGTACTTCAAACCAGCACATCAAAATAAAAAACAAAATAACATTGTTCAGTCGAATAATAAAAAAAATGAAGATGCAAGAGAATACAAACCCACCACCCTACACTTCAAATAAAGCTATGTCTTGGTGCTTCCAATTAAGCTTATGGTAGGGTAGCAGGATACTTCCTGATTACTCAAATGAGACTATAGCAGACATGTCCTCAGGAGCCACATCCACATCATCGCCATCATTGTCAGCTGCATTATCATCAGATTCCTCCTCTTTATTGGACTCCATGTCGGAATCCCTATACTTGTGTTCTTCATCTGTGGGTACATCATTATCAATAGGCTCCACATAATCTGGGCCAATCCTCAACAAGGTTCTAGCATGATGGCTAGGTGGATAGTCGAGCTCTACAGCATGGAGCTCCTCTAGTGTAGCAGGTCTGCCTTCTATCCTCGACATCATTATCATGAGACCTATAGCCTGCCCAGCACCTCATCAGTCTTTGTCTGTCGCTCTATCATAGTCAAAATTGGGCCAGATGCCCCAGATGTACTTCGTACAGTAGTTATATCCATAGGACGAGTGATCACGTCAGGTTTATAGTCAAGCTCCTCTTCATCGACCCTATGCCTTCTTAAAAATCTAGTCACCAAACTTCCAAATCCAAAGCTGCGACCCACCTGGGTACGCATCTTATTCATCATAGAAAAAATTACACTCCCCACATTAATCTCCATATCAGCACACATTAAGGCATAAATCAAACATACCCTATCCCTAGTCATCTCAGTCATATATTTTCCTTGAATTAAGCAGGCATACACAATACGACCCCACATTCTTGCTTCTTTGTTCATCTAAGCATAGGGGAAAAAAGAATGCAAACCTGTAACTCGATGCCTCATCCAACGGGCTGAAGATCGCTGGCCATACAACAAATGCCTGATGTGGGCATAAGGAGAAAATAATAAACTGTCGGAAAAAATTTGGGTTCGTCTTTGGGATACCCAACAACTCATTAACATCAGCAGTAGTAAATCAAATCACCTTCTCTCAAACCTTCAAAAAATGTTCAGGATGTCTGCGGTCCTAATTGGAATAGAATTCTCTAACAAGATACAAGTTGCACTCAGTCGGCTGATGAAAAATAAAATTTATATTGAGTACCTCGATTCTCTGTACCATAGATGGACACTCTCTTATCAAACTAACCCGATCAATATAGACCTACGGAATATACTTAGCATCAATATGCTTAGTAAACAACTGTTTCCCATCCTTTCTTACAGCCTCTAAGCCAAAATTTTGAACCTGCCCCCACTAAAGTGAAGGAGCCCTAGGCACTCTAGTTAATTGCCCTTCAGACGGTCTGCTTCTCTTCCTCACAAGGGTAGAAGGTCCTACCTTTGTGTTGCCCTTGATTGATTGTGATTCCATTATGCCTCAACAATTAAGAGAAGGATAAGAGAAAGTAAAAAATTGGAGAAGTTTATAGGAGAAGGAGTGAGAGGGCGATGCTGATGTTGAAATAAATGAGTTTAGGGTTTATGAGGTTATATTTATAGGGGGGCCAGTTTAGGGTTAATGAAATATTTATGTCCAATTTAAGCCCACTCCGTGACTTGTTAGGATCACATAGACCTACTGGATAAGGCTAATTGCCATTTAACTGCCAACAGCGATGCTCTAATATTCCCATCCACTCACTGTAAATTGAAAATTATCAATTGTCTAAGTTTCACATCGTACTAGAAATTGCGATAATCTACTAGAATTTGACAACTCTCAATTTACACTTCATCGCATCGTGGTGAAATTCGCGTATCCTTACTGGAATTTAACAATTGTCAAAATACCCAGTTCCGCATCGCATTGTTCTTCAAACTCAGATTCCTTATGTAATTCTCACTTTTGTCTTACCTGAGTAAATCCCCACTTGCACAAATCATTTTGCAAACCTAATTGCTTACCTCAAATATGGTAATCTCCTTATTTCACTTTGAAACTCCTTGCAATCTCAAACGAAAACAACAAAAATTGTAAGTAAAAATGGGTTGCCTCCTACTCAGCGCCTTAGCTTTGGTCGTGGCACAACTCATTTTTTTGTATTTTTCTTTTCTTTTATAACTTTTTATTTTACAAGCCAAAAATTAAACTACCTATTATAATACATGTGTGGGTTGCCTCCCATATAGCACCTTATTTTATGTCGTGGCATGACTCAGCTCATCATAACTCATCGGTGAGAGTGATAGATTCCTTGCGCTTGTCCAGATGATCCGCCCAATCATGATTTACATGTTGTCTATTCACAAGGAACTTCTCCGTCTTCTCTTTATTCCACAACTCCACAGCTCCATGGGGCGTTATGCACACCACCTCAAAAGGTCCAGACCATTTCGATAATAATTTATCTGGAAACAACTTAAGTCGTGAATTAAACAACAACACTAGTTGTCCGGGTTCAAATTCCCTAACTTGAATATGCTTGTCATGCCATCATTTGGTCTTTTCCTTGTAAAGCATAGCGTTTTCATTGGCATGGAGTCTAAACTCATCAAGATCATTCAGTTCCAATAACCTTTTTTCTCCAGCGGCAGTCATTTTAAAATCAGCTTCTTCATAGCTCAGTATGCTTAGTGTTCCAACTCTACAGGAAGATGACACTCCTTACCATCCACTAAGCGATATGAAGATGTCCCAATGGGTGTTTTATACGTTGTTCGATATGCCCACAATGCATCATCCAGTTTCTCTGTCCAAACTTTTCTCTTCCCATTCACGGTCTTCTGAAGTATTTGTTTAATCTTCTGATTGATACCTCTACTTGTCCACTTGTTTGAGGATGGCATGCAGTGTCCACCTTGTTCCGAACACCATATTTAGCAAGAAGATTCTTGAACCAGTTTTTGATAAAGTGCGTACCTCCATCACTAATTATTGCTCTTGGCGTGCTAAATCTGGAAACAATGTTCTTCTTCACAAACTTCAGCACCACTCTTACATCATTAGTCGGACTCGCCATAGCTTCCACCCATTTAGATACATAGTCAACTACAACAAGAATGTATAAATTACCTTTTGAAGGTAGAAAGGGGCCCATGAAATCAATCCCCTAAACATCAAAGACTTTTACTTCTAAAATATTATTCAGGGGCATCTCATGATGCCTGGTTATAGTACCCAACCTTTGGCATTGATCACAACTCTTTACAAATACCACTGCATCTCTAAACAGATTTAGCCAAAAAAAAACTAATTGCAACACTTTCCTTGAAGTCCTCTCACCACCATGATGTCCCCCATATAGAGATAATGGCAATCTTGTAACACCTTTAAAAATTCAGCCTCTGGGATACACCTAAAAATCACTCTGTCTGGACCCTACTTAAAAAGGTATGGTTTATCCCAAATGTAAGCATGAGAATCATGAAGTAATTTCTTCCTTTGTTGTGAGGTGGTTTTAGGAGGATACACCTCACAAACTATCAGGTTTACAATCTCATCATACTATGGGAACTCAACTGCTTCTAATAACAACAACTTGTCATCAGGAAAGTCTTCCTTGATACTCTAAAAGTCATCCACAATATGGTCTTGATTTTCCAACCGTGACAAGTGATCAGTAACTTGATTTTTAGCTCCCTTTCTATCACGCACCTCAAGATCAAATTCTTAAAGTAGCATAATCCAACTAATTAATCATGTCTTTGCATTCTTTTTGTTCACAAGATACTTAATGGTAGCATGGTCGGTATGAACAATGACCTTAGTACCAATTAAGTTAGATCAAAACTAATCGAATACATATACCACAGCCAACATCTCTTTCTCTATAATTATGTAGTTAACTTAAGCATCATTCAGTACCTTGCTAGCATAGTAGATCAATTGAAATACCTTCTCTTTTCTATGAACCAACACTATTCCTACTACAATATCACTAGCATCACACAGTAGCTCAAAAGGTAACTCCCAATCTGGTGCAATTAAAATAGGTGTTTCTATCAATTTCTTCTTAAGATTTTCAAAAGCTTCATGGAAATCAACTCCAAATACAAACTTGGCTTCTTTCTCTAACAATTTGCATATGGGACTTGCGATCTTTGAGAAATATTGAATGAATCATCTATAGAACCCAGTACATCCCAAAACACTTCACACGTCTTCGACTGTAACTAGATGAGGCAACTTTTCAATTACTTAAACCTTTGCTTTGTCAACTTCTATCCCTTTGCATGAAACTTTATGGCCTAAGACAATTCCCTTCTTAACCATGAAATGGCACTTTTCCCAATTCAACACCAAGTTTGTTTCTTCGCACCAAGATAGAACCTTGTCGAGATTTTATAAACATTTTTCAAATGAATTCCCATATACAGAGAAATCATCCATGAATGCCTCCACAAATTCCTCCACTATGACTGAGAAAATTGCCATCATACACCTTTGAAATATAGCAGGTGCATTGCATAATTCGAACGGCATACGTCTGAAAGCATACGTACCGTATGGACAAGTGAATGTGGACTTTTCTTGGTCTTCCGGTGCTATGCTTATCTGATTGCAGCCAGAGTAACCATCCAGAAAACAATAATACTCTTGCCCTGCCAATCTATCCAGCATTTGGTCAATGAAGGGAATTGGGTAGTGATCCTTACGGGTTGCTTCATTCAACATCCAATAATCTATACATATTCTCCATCCAATAATTATACATATGGGAACTAACTCATTATCATCATTTATCACTACTATCTTTCCTCTCTTCTTTGGTATATAGTGTACCAGACTAACCCATTTGCTATCAAAAATTGGGTAGACAAACTACTTGATCAGCTCTTTTTGGACCATCTCCTTCATCACAGGATTCAACCTCCTTTGTTGCTACACTCTAGGTCTGTACCCCTCTTCCAAGTAAATATTATGCATGCAAAATACTATATTGATTCCTAAAATGTCAGACATCTACCAGCCAATCACTTTTCTTCTCCTTTTAAGAACTACTACAGCTTTCTTTACCTGTACATCAGATAATCCTATCGATAAAATAACAGGCAATGTATCTTGATCACAAAGAAAAATATATTGTAAGTGAGGAGGAAAAACCTTAAGCTCTAAGTTAGGAGTTTCTTTAACTAAAGGCTTGGGTGGTGGACCAATTGGTCTATTCAAAGGCTCGATCAACACTTTATTTGTCTCAATTATAGCCAAATTCATAATTTGGACCAATTCTAATGTTTCTGAATCCCCGTGCAGATCATAATCCATCAGAGCTCGCTCTAATGGATCATCAAATAAAAACAACTGCCAATCTGAAGTAAGATCAATAACCGATATTGAGGAAAACTCTTCATATATGGCTAGCAATTTCAATGCTCTGTACACATCAAAAACCTCAACTTTATCGTGTGCTCGCATTGTCATTTTTCCAACTACTACATCAATGAGTGGCTGCCCTGTTGCTAAAAAGGGTCGTCCCAAAATAAATGGAACAACTGGATTGGCCTTAAAGTCAAAAATCACAAAATCCACAGAAAAGATTAAAGATCCCACTTGCACTAGTACATCTTCAATAATACCATATGGTCTAGCAAGTGACCTGTCTACCAACTGCAACATAATAGTCATGGGTTTGGGGCTTCCAAGACCCATCTTCTGGTACCATGATGTGGGCTTGAGATTTATGCTATCCTCCAAGTCACACAATCCACGTGAACAAATAGTTTGACCAAGGGTAATCTGCAATGTGAAGATCCCCGGATCCTTTAATTTCATGGGCAGTTTATTTTGAATTTTAGACGTGCACTCTTGAGTAAGTGCAACTGTATCATATTCAGTCAACCGATTCTTATTGGCAATAATTTCCTTTAAATATTTTGCATATTTTGGCATACTCTATAGAATGTCAACAAGAGGAAGGTTTACTTGAACTTGTTTTAGAAGATCTAGAAACTTCTTAAAACTAGCTTCCTCTTAATGCTTTCTTTACCTTTGAGGAAAGGGTAAGGGAATACTCTTCTTCTCTATACGAATCTCTCCACCAGCCTCTTTTTTTTTCTTTTACTTCTGCATTCTCTTGCAAACTATAAATAGTGACCACGATAGTATCCTGCTCTTGAACCATCTCCTTTATTTGTAGCCCACTCCTCATTGTAACCACATTCACTTGCTTAGGATTAGCATCAGTGTCACTAGGCAATACTTCTTGTGGACTTGTATTCTGCGATCCTGTGATTTGACCTAACAGCAACTCCAGATTTTTTGTGAGTAATTGTTGACTCTTTAACTCAGTGCAAACTGTTCCTATTGAGCCTTCATGTCCACTGCAAATTGTGCTTGTTGAGCTATCAACTGCTTAAGCATCACTTTCATATTACTATTTGAGGTAGTCGCCTGATTATTCTGAACCAGCTGTGGATTTGGTTGCACTGGTCCTTTATACTGATTCATATTATATGCCTGGTTTTCACCCCATGAGAAATTAGGGTGATTCCTTCAATTTGGATTATACGTATTGCCAAAATTCTGTTGAACCTGACAATTTGCATTCCCCATGTAGTTGACTGAATCTGGATTAACAAACATGCATCTGCTTTATGCTCACTACTTCCACAAACTTCACACCATAAATATACCTGTTGAACTATATTTGTCATGGCTTCTGGCTGTGTTGTACCCAACTTTAAGTTGTTAAGCTGAGTAGTCATATGGTTCTATATTGCTGCAATCTGTGCTTGTAATGTAGTGAACTGACCAACCTCCAATACCCCTATAACCTTCTTAGGAGCATTCCTTGAGTCTGTACACCAATTAGGATTTCCTTGTGCAATTCAACTCAACAAGGTATACAATTCTTAATATGTTTTCTCCAAAGCTTGACCCCCTGCTGCTGAATCCAAGAGAATCTTTGTATTAGACTCAAGGTCTTCTATAAATGTATGCACCAAAACATCATTTGATTGATGGTGATGAGGATAACTTCTAAGCATGCCCTTGAATCTCTCCCAAGCTTGGTAGAGATTTTCTCTATATTTTTGTCGAAAACTCAATATCTCACTCCTTAATCGTGCAGTTTTTTGAGATGGAAAAAATCAAATGAGAAACCTTCGAGCACATTCTTCCCATGTAGTAATGGATTGGTGTGGTTCAGCAAGTAGCCATCTCTTTGCTTCCCTAGTAGAGAAAAGAAAAAGAGTGTCAATCTAACATAATCAGCATTCACATCTTCAGGAATATATGTGTCGCTTATCTCTAGGAAGGTTTGCAAGTGCTGCTACGGATCCTCATGTGAAAGTCCCTGAAATTCTCCCACAGATCTCAACAATTGTACCACATTTTTTTTCAATTCCCATCGACCTCTTTGTTCTGGATTCAGAATACTATTAGTCACAAGGTGCGTAAGTGGGATTGCCACTTCTCGAACAGGTCTTGTGACTGGTTGAATAGGAACAGCTAGAATAGCAGAAGCTGGAACATTTCCAACATTTGGATCAACAACTATAGGATCGTGTATTTCTGCCATCAATCCCTGTTGAGTATAGTATTAAGCTCTTCATCTCGAATGAAAAATCACTTTTGGTTCTGCAAAGGGCTCTAGTAACTCTTTGTCCCTAGCCAGTCCAATGCTCAGCTAAACCTGCAAAAATTCAGCCGCTAAGATCATGTTGTTAACACTTAAACTTATGATCAAAAACCAAAATATAGAGCATTTTACTAATTCTATTTGATCCCCGGAAACGACGCCAAAAACTTATTGTGTCTCTATGCACACGCAAGTGTACGTGATTGTTCAAGTAATATAATGACTCGGACAATCAAATATCATTCCCTCGAGGATCAATAACCTAGAAATTTATTAAATCTTCAGTTCAAGACAATTCAGTATTAAGTGTTTGGTTGTATCAAGATTAAGATGATTGTGTAAATAAAATGTAAATTACTAAACAAGAAATAATTAATGATGACTAAAGCAAAGTAAGAAACTGTTGTAATCAATAATGAGGACGATTCCAGGGTTGATGTATTTTGAACAATCATACAATTCTCTAATCTTTTCATAGTCAAATTAGTTATGGGGTTGATGGTTCGCAAGGGTTATGCCACAATCTTGGTCTCCCAACCTCAAATCTTCTATCTATTGAATGTTGTAACTACAACTCCCGCAGAGTTACAACAAATCTTATAGATTCATGAAGTTGTCTTCTTGCAAGTGAACCGAGTAAGGCTTCTAGGTATAACCCTATCTTAGATGCTAATTTAAATCCCTTTTTTATAAAAGAATAAGAACCTTGCTCCTTAATTTCTTTGTTCTATCCTATAATTCTCCTCCCGGATTCACATAAAAATATAAATTTATTCTAATGGTGGTCAATCATTAAAATAGTAAGCTCAAAAAATTAAGAACAATCCATATGATAATCCAAAAAGAAACTATGAATAAGAATAGTAAAGAGTACTCATGTTCTTCGCCTCAACCCCAGAAATAGGGTGTTTAGCTGCTCACGTTTGAATTCATCATCCAAAATAAGTAACAAATCATACCCCAAATCAATCCTTCAAATAAAGAAATTCAAAAGAATGTTTTAGAACCCTAAAAGAGAGAAATTTTTATTTTTCCGCCACTTCTCTGCTTGACAAAAGTCCCCCACATTATCTTGGATTTTTCCTTTTATAGCTAGGACAAAACACTTAAAATATTCCCGATTCATCCACCCGGAGCATCGCGCCATGACTTCAACTGCTATTTTTTATTAAAATCTAGTAAATCGAGAGCTCAAGTATTCCCTGACAATTTAAAATACACCCTCACCATGACACGGCACTATCGCGATGAGCCACTGAATTGGGACGATTGCAAAATAATCATCCTCCGCGATGCGCTAAACCTTTAGGTCACCAAATCTAATAAACAAAACTTCTCTGCGATGAGGTAGTTTCTCAAACCTTCACTAGAATTTGACCATTGCTATTTTGTTGATCCTCGCGACACGGAGTGTCTTCAAATAAGGATTTCTACTTTCCAGGTTCCCTTTTTTAGCTTAACTTCAGTCCCTTGCATTCTTTCACCACTTCCATATCCTCGTTGTATCCAATTATGTACAATTCTTCATAATTTTGAACCTGAAAGTACTACTCATATCCATTAGGCACAAAATGGAATAAAAGTTGAATTCATACAAAAATTCTTGAACTAAGTCCAAATCTGAGTGCATATTGGTGCTATGAGCATATAAATATGCCCAAGATCAAAAGCCATATAAGTTGACTGTCTTTGGCATTAATCGAGTCAACAAATATTTGACAGTTATTTTGAAGCTTTCATAACCCCAAGGATAGCTATTAAATGCCTCAAGATCCTCAGGGCGATTTATTAAACCAACTCTTATGTTGTTGTTTACGTCTCTCGCTCAAAGAATATTATGTACAAACCAAACCAAGAACAATGATTGTTTTTGATTCATTAAAAATCCTTTACCTTTTAATGTTTCTATCAAATTTTTATTTTTGAACCTTGGACCAACAATGGACACTAGGTCATCACGATCACTCGACTTGCCTTTGCCTTTTTTGGGTGTGCGGGGTGTTTTTTTGGGTTAGAGTAGGTATAATTTGAGAAGGAGAAGGAGAATAATATTTTAGTCTAGTAACTAAGGAAAACTCTGATACAAGCATGAAGAGCATAAAAGAGTACAAGGTATTGTGAAAGTTTCAAGCTTCAGAAGTGGCAAGTGTTTGGAGCCTTTTAAAAGCCTTTGCAAGTTGAAGAAGGAGAAGGGAACCATTATACTCAAGAGGTCCTTACTTGAAAGATAAGAAGTACCTTGCACACTATAATTGGATGATCAAGAGGCGACCATTGTTAGGTCTATTATTGTCCTTTAAGACTTTCTTTTTACACTCCAAAGGAGCACCCTTCATTAAGGGTATTTTAGTCTTTTTTTTTGTAATAGTATAATAGGCACCTTTGCTCTTATTTTCCTTAGCTTTGACATAATGAATTGAGTGAATTTTTATATTGTAATATTAGTGTTAGCTTATAGTATTCTCCTTCTCCTTAAGAGAGAGAAACCGAATTAGGGTTAGCACAATTGATGGATTTCACTTGTGTTGACAAATTGGCAAGAAATGTGGGTCTTGAGGAGTATGAATTCCCTTGGTCCACCTAAGAGGAAGGTTTGAGCTTCTATTGGTGAGGTGTGATTGATGTTTTGATACACCATCTTATGTTAATCACTTGGTAGAAGTAAGGGTCTTTCTTTCTATGTTTATGCAATCTTCTTCTTCATCCCCTTTCTTTTGTGTTGTTTTTGCTTGCTGATTTTTGCATCTTGTGTGTCCATTTCATGAATTCCTAGTATTCTCTTGTACCATTTGGTATCAGATCCATGTATAAGAGTTGTTCCCACAACTCTAAGTCTTGGATCTAAGAAAATCTCAACAAAAAAGAGTGTAGAAAATCGAAAATCTCACAAAAAAAAATTGTAAACCCGTTTTTGTGTTTGGGCAGATTTTAAAATCTTAGATCTACATATTTTTGTGTTGGTTTTTTTGGTTTCAAGTGCTAGATTCTTGTTCCCTAGAACCTAGGGAGTCTAGATCTACATTTGGAACAAGATTTGGTCAATTTTGAGCTAGATCCACCATGGTTATGGCATTTTGAAGCTTCAAGAAGCTAGATCCATGTGGGCTTTGTGTTGTGGATGTTGGTTGGTTGTGATTTATTGTTATTTGAGCACACCTTGTCCTAAGTAACCTAGATCTACAAAAAAATTCAGATTTGAAGTTCATTTGGTTAGGGGTCAAACTTTGGTCAACTCTTAAATATTCATCTTGTTCCATGTTCATCAAGTCTTGCTAAGGAAGAATATTCAAAAAGTGTGTTTGATCCAAAAAAGTAGACAAAAGAGAGTATACTTGGTGTTTGTGAAACAATATTCCGTGGCATATTCATTGTCATCCAAAGAAAGAAGAGACAAAGTAAAAATCAAAGTACAAAATCAAGTACATTCCAAGTACAAAGGGGGCACCCATTGTTTTTGAATTTATTTGAAGCTCCAAAAAGGCTTTCAAACCATCATTTTTCCCTCCCAAATGAAATTCTTCTTCACCAAAGGTTTTCTAGGCCGAGACTTAAGAATTAGGGTTGAAAATTTTGAAAACTCATCGTCTAATCACAAGCTGCCACTTCATCACTAGCTAATTGGCCAAATTGAGTTCTTAGGTAGATTTCCTAGTTTTTAATTTTTTATTCTAGTTTCTTTTAAGTTGATTGTACCATGAATTACCAAACTAGTAATTACCTACTAGGTTGATAATTAGTAATTAGTCTAGAGTTCTTTGTTTCGTGTCTATGTTCCTTTTGTGCTTTTATCATTTTTAAGTCATAGTAACTTGTTGGTTCAAGTCTGTATATCATTTCTTTTATGTATTATCAAACAACAATCGATTCCATACCAAGGAATATTCACCACTCAATTCACTTGCCAAGTATTGCCAAGCTTTCAACACTTGTGAAACCAAGCATGAGGTAAGAAACGAGAGTGAGGGTGGTGAGGCTCTTTATGAACTAACTTGTTTATTCGTTTTGAAGGTTTGTTTCTTTATTTTAGGTACCATTTCTGCCTATAGTTTTGATGCCACGTTTGATCACCTCAAAGACGATTGGGATAGCTTCATTGAAGATATGCACCAAATGCTTAGTGCACTAAATCCCAATTTTGAAAAAGTGAGTCCAAAGGGAAACCTTGACATACTACCTTGTAATGTGGAGAATTAAGGCTTCCATAATGTAAAACCAAGTGAATAACACACTTCCCATGATCTACAAGGTAACAAAGCTATCTTCTACAATTCTAGAAACTTGAATTGTTGTGATGTGGCTAGTAGTAGCCAAAGTGGTGCAGTTTCGGATTTTCTTAATGAAGAAGTGTGTGAATCTTCCTTTTGTGATACTCTTAGTGTTGTTAGGTTGCATAAGGACCAAACTCTTGGTGTGAGTATACAAGCACTAGTTGATCCTTTAGATGATAAAATCAATTCTTTTCGTAAGAATAATTTGTGTCCATCTAGTGCTAGAACTTATGACTTGAATGAGGTTTCTTTACCAAGTGACAAAAGTATTCACACACTAGTTGACCCTTGTGAAAGTCAAGGTGAGTCTACATTGGTATGTGAGTTGCTAACAACTAGTGAGGATGTGAATGATGATCAACCTACTCCCAAATGTAGTCCACTACTTGAGCATATGTGTGGTGTGTTTAATAAGTCTCAAGTTAGTAATGATGTTGATAGAGTTGATAATGGTATTGGAGATAATTCTTTGAGCA